>NW_003852444.1:10390492-10401298 GCF_000181295.1 Otolemur garnettii
AAAAAAAAAAAAAAAAAGCAATCTCCTGTTATGCTGTGAATGTTTATATTATCACAAATTTCATAGGATGAAGCCCTAATCCCCAGTGTGACCATATGAGGTGGAGCCTTTGGTAAGTAATTAAATTTAGATTAAGCCATAAGGGTGGGGCCCCATGATGTGATTAGTGTCCTTATAAAAAGAGGAAGAGAGATAGGAACTAATGGGATCTTCTCTCCCCTTTTTTCTCTTTTCCCCACCCATAAGCCACATGTGGCTATTAAGCACTTTAAAAGTGGCGAGTCCATATAGAGATATGCTCGAAGCATAAAATATACATTGGTTTTCTAAGACCTGGTATGAAAAAAGAGTATAAACTATCTCCTTATAATCATTTTTTATACTGATTGCAGGTTGAAAAGATACTATTTTGGATGTGCTAGGTAAAATAAAATACATTATTAAAATTTATTTCATCATTTATATTTTTTAAAATGTGGCTCATGGCCAGGCACAGTAACTCATGCCTGTAACCCTAGCACTCTGGGAGGCTAAGACAGGTGGATTTGTTGAGTTTAGGAGTTTAAGACCAGGCTAAGCAAGAGTACCCAGTCTCTACTAAAAACAGAAAAATTGGCCAGGTATGGTGGTACATACCTGAAGTCCTAGCTACTTGGGAGGCTGGGCAAGAGGATTGCTCAAGCCCAAGAGTTTGAGGTTGCTAAGAGTTGTGTCCTCTATCCAGGATACAGAGTGAGACTCTGTATCAAAAAAATGAATAAATAAAATAAAATGTGGTTCATATTATATTCCTATTAGAAATAAAATTATATTGTGGCTTACATTACATTTTTATTGGAGACTGCTATTAGTCAACCAAAAGCCATGTCTAATGGGACATAGAGATCTGTATGTATTTGTGGGCAAATGTAAATATTAGTAAAAATACTAATTTATGTATATATATCTCCTTTGCAGTATGCTCTAGTAATTGATAAACCTAGTTTGAAAATTCATATAAAGTAGAATGAAGGCAGCAAGCTGGAAATTGCTTAACTAGATGTTTTCATTACAACAATTTAATTATATTGTGGCCAATGGAACTAATAAAATAAAAAGTCCCACACATACATAATTTTCATACACACAGACATATCTGCATATATACGTACACATGGTGGTCATAAAAGTAATGCTAATTCAACCTAGTTGGAAGAGAAATTCATGCACAAACTTGCAGAAAGCCCGGGCGAATAATATACATTTAAGGTTGATTATTTCTAAAGTTATAAATTCACTGGAACTACTAGCTAAATGCTGTCTGCAATTTAGCAGAAACTGTAAATTAATAAACAAGTACAAATACAGTAGTTTTCCCTTATCCAGTTTTACTTTCTGTGATTTCAGTTACCCATGGCAGTCAAGGTCCAAAAATATTAAAAGGAAAATTCCAGAAATAAATAATTCTCAAGTTTTAAATTATGCATTGTTTTTACTAGCATGATAAATGATGTGCAGTCCCACTCCATCCCTCCAAGGATATGAATTATCCCTTGGTCCAGCATATCCACCCTGTGTACTCCATCTGCAGTCAGTCATCTCAATTATCAGGTCAACTGTCAGAGCATCGCAGTGCTTGTATTAAAGGAACATTTATTTTATTTATTAATGGCCCCAAACCACAAGAGTAGTGATGCTGGCAATTCAGATATGCCAAAGAGAAGCTGTAAAGTGCTTCCTGTAAGTGAAAAGGTGAAAGGTCTAAACTTAATTAAAAAAAATAATGCCCTAGGCAAGGTTGTTAATATGTATGGTAAGAACAAATCTTCTATTCATGAAATTATAAACAGTATATCATTATAACTATTCTACAAGTTGAATATCCCTAATTTAAAAATCCAAAATCTGAAATGTTCCCAAATCTCAAACTTTGTGAGCTCTATCATGATGTCACAAGTGGAAAATTCCATACTGGACCACATGTAACAGGTTGCATTCAAAACACAGGTGCACAACACATAGTTTATTCAGCATCCACAAAGGAAAAAAGATCTGCCTAGCCCATGTCAGCTGTGATACATCTTTTCCATGCACACCCAGATTCCCCCACATAAACATGTGACAAAAGTTAATGAAATGTCATATGTACAGGCAAAAGCAACCTTCTTGCAATGCTCCGGCTAGGGCCAAGACCTATGCACACTACTCATAGCGTTTTTTTTGTTTATACTCTGGTACGTGATATAAATATGTTGTTGAACATGTCAAAGAGCCTCAAGATAGCCTTGTGTATAGCCTTAAATGTATATTATTCGCCTGGGCTTTCTGCAAGTTTGTGCATGAATAATAAGCAAAAGAAGAAACATTTCAATTTATAGCTCAGAAAGTAAAGATGTTGAAGAAACTAAACAGTTGTGTAAATATGAAATGTCTTAAGAAAGTAAGGTGTGGGCAGCTCCTGTGGCTCAAAAAGGAGTAGGGTGCCGGCCCCCAAAACCACCATAATGGACCTGTTGAAAGGTCTAAGGATAAACTGTTGAAATTTTATTCTGAAAGTTAAGAACAAAAGTTAATCAAATATAGAAAAATACTGTTTAAAGCTAAAAATGAAGATCTTGATCATGTATTGAAAGAGTGGATCTGTCAGTGGTGCAGTGAACACATGACACTTGCTGATCATAGAATAAGCAAAGATCCATCACGACAAACTAAAAATTGAAGGAAACTGTAAGTATTCAACAGGCTGTCTATAGAAATTTATAAAAGATACAGCATTAAATACTTAAAGATTTATGACGATAAAGCATCTACCTCTCATGAAGCAGTGGTGCAATTCATTGACAAGTTTACCCAGGTCATTGATGATGAAAAGTTGACACCAGAGCAAGTCTATGATGCTGATGAAACTTCACTGTTTTGGCAATACCCCCCAAAGACACTGACTACAGCTGATGAAACAGTCCCTACAGGAATTAAGGATGCCAAGGACAGAAGACAGAATAACTGTGTTTGGATGTGCTAATGCAACAGGCATGCAAAAATACAAACTAGCTGCGATAAGATAAAGCTTGCATGCTCACTGTTTTTAAGGAAGGAATGCACCAGTGCATTACTATGGTAAGAGAAAGGTATGGATCACTGCAGACATCTTTGCTGATTGGCTTCATGAACATCTTGCACCAGTGTCCTATCATCACTGAGGAAAGCTGGATTAGAAGATGACTACGAGATTTTGTTATTCCCTGCTCATCTTCCAGATGAAATTCTCATCAAAATAATTTTTATTCCATGTACATTCCCTCAAATGTGACTTCATAAATTCATCCAGGTGACCAGGTATCCTTTGATTAATGGAAAGTAAATATATATAGTAATACTTTCTCAAATAGCATGCTAGTAACAGTGAACAGGTGTGAGTGTACAGGGTTTTCAAAAGGAGTTTAGCATGAAGTATGCTGTATGTGCTCTTTCCAACACTTGGAACACCGTGCCCAAAATTACAGTTACACACAACTGGAGCAACCTCTAACCTGCGAGTATTTTCAGTGATGATAATGACCAAGGTGGTGACTTTGAAAGATTATATATGTCAAGTAAGAAAAAAATTTTGTCTGACGTCCTACACAAGCAAAAGATATACCTCAGAATCCATCAGTAAGCTGGAAGAAATGGATGTCAAAGAAGTTTTTAACATCAATAATGAGGCTACAGTTATTCATTCATTGACCAATGGCAAAATAGCCAAAAAGGTTCTGAATCAAGGTGATCATGATAACGGTGACAATAGCCATGATGTTAATTAACACTGCAGAGAAAGTGCCTATAGATGATATGGTGGAAATGCGACCTCGGGGAAGGACTGAAGGACTACAGCAGCATGCATTCATAACAAAACCAAGAAATCACATCAGTTTTTAAAACCAAAGAGAAACTTGTAAGACAAAAACCATTGTTAATGAGGCAGATGACTCTGGAGGAAGCATTTTAAAAAGCCACTCAGCAGCACGCCACCTCCCTACAGGACCCACATCCTGCTCCCTCAACTGCTTAAGATGTTTCCTCTCACTTAAAGAAAATGAAATACAGTGTACTATAACCTTTCAACCAAAACACAGCACCATAGGCAGAGGCTGAAGCCTGCCATTGTTTGCTGTTGTCTAACAGCTGACAGCGCATTCTGGTCATTCTGGTGATGCCACTGTGCAGCTTAGTTACTCTGAACACTTTTCACTGTATTTATCAATGGCGTATTTTTTTTTTTTACTAGTAAGTACTTATATGTAAATCAGTATAAAAAAAAGATTACTTGTCGATAGCATATGAATTCAGAGTCAGGAATAATGGTAATGCCAAAACACCATAGACTGTCCATAGGAGTGGCTGAGATAGCAACACCTTTACTTTCTGATGGCTCCACATACACAAACTTTGTTTTGTGTACAAAATTATCAAAAATATATATAAAATTATCTTTAGGCTTTGTGAATATGGTATATATGAATTGTGTATAAGGAATATATAAAACATAAATAAATGTATGTGAGGTATATATGCAACATAAATAAAGTTTGTGTTTAGACTTGGGTTCCCATCCCCACGATATCTTATTAAGTATAAGCTAATATTCCAGAATCAAAAAGAATCTAAAGTCTGTAATACTTCTGATCCCAAACATTTAGGATAAGGGATCCACAATCTGTATTTTATTATTAGGTCTTGTTGTTAATGTCTTCCTGTGGCTAGTCTATAAATTAAACCTTATCACAGGTAGATAAGTATAAGAAAAAATATAGTATATAGAAGGATGATTTCAGGCATCATCCACGCAGATCTTGGCACATATACCCTGCAGGTAAGGTGGGGGCTACTGTAACACACAACTGGCACAACAAAGCCCCAGTGGAAGCAAGATCTTTAAAATAGGCAAAAATTTCCCTTTTCATCTTTTTGATATTATTTAATTATGTTAATATTCTCTTTCATTAAAATCTTTAAGGTAATACTATGCTTTAGTTCAGCTCCATTTCAGATTATAATATCACTGATGATGATACACTATGAAGTTTACTGCATTCTGCACAGATCTTTCTGGGCCATGTAAGAGCTGTTTGGATAATGAACGTTTCCTAAAGCCTAAGACTAAATTTTAGTATATCTACCTAGGGAGAGGTTCAACTTGGAAAATCAAGATTTTCTAAGTGTTTTTACGTCTTTGGGGGAATATCACGGGCAAGCTCAAGTTAGCGTTTATCTTCATTGACATAGATGTCTACATTTAGATTCTCAAATCTATCGTTTAACTGGTCTTTTCTGTTTATTTCACCAGATGAGAATGTTATAATTGCTATTTTTAATAAACATATCTTACTGAAACATCCAAATAAGAGTTAGCCTTTCCAAAAAGTACATATGGGTGGATATTAGATATTTACCTCAGAGCTGCTGCCACTGTTAAAAATCCTTCAGAATTCTACATTAGGAACTGTCTTAAAAAAATTAAGGTTTTTCTGACTATTTAAAAATCATTCAAATCTCAGTATAGATTTGAGACACATATATACATACACATGAAATATATACATACACATGAAATATACATAAGTATACACATATATACATACACATGAAATATACGTAAGTATATAATACATACAAAATACATAAAGGAATTGTCCTTTATTCTTTGGTCCTTGAAATCTGCCCTAAGTTAATTCCAAAGGAACACAAAAAATAATGCTTGAAATAAACGTAGCATTTAAAAAATTTAATTATTAAATATTATAAAATAATTGTACATTCTTATCATGTACATGATGTT
Organism: Otolemur garnettii; assembly: GCF_000181295.1. Lineage (NCBI taxonomy): Eukaryota > Metazoa > Chordata > Mammalia > Primates > Galagidae > Otolemur > Otolemur garnettii. The sequence goes on from NW_003852444.1 coordinate 10,396,290, forward strand.
TTGATACATATAATGTGATCAGATTGTGGTTAAAAAGCAGTATTTTTATTAAAAAATATACTCCTAAAGTAAATATTTATATGGATAAAATTCAATTGGCTAACCAAATCTAGCATGTTTATGAAAAAATCATTTCCTCTATGACCATGTCTCTAATAAGTCTACTCAAAAATCAATTGCAAAGATATGCTTGTTCTATTTCCTTTTATATCCTGAACTCAGAATCTTAGTCATATGAGGTATGGCCTTCCATTTTCTCTTAAGTAAATGAGGAGGAATGGAGTTGTTCAAAGTCCTAAAGCTGCTGAGCTGCTGTCCCAAGTCACAGCCCAGTACTCCTTCCACAGAGATTTGTACCTAGAGTGCTCCTTCTCCTCCAGATGCACATCGGCCCCGTGTATCCCATTCTCAATATTTGTTTTGTGTGGATGGTTTTTTCCAAACTACATTTAACCAAATTAAGCCCATTTCTTCCCTTGGGGAATCTATAAAAACTCAAGTGTCCTTTCTACCATGACCAATTCCCCAGAGTGATTGCATGAATATTCCCTTTCACTCACCATACTGGGCACTAACAGGTTCATTCTTCTTGTAATGAGTGCTGTTGATTCTCTTCCAAAACCCACAATCTCCATGAGCTTTCAGAGATTTCCATCTCAAATTGCAAGGTTACCATTTCTAAATGTCCTCTTATAATTATACTTTAATTCAGAGTAAGCCTAAGATTTAAATTTGACCAAGTTAAATCATCTTACAACAGATACTATTAAGTTAATAATATAATATCGTAACAGGGCTCTTTTTTCCCTGTTCCTAACTAAAAAAAATAAACTTCAACAGAAAAGGGTCCTGTAATGTTTTTTGTAATCAAAACAATGACGATAGGCTCAAAATCACAAATCTAAAAATTGAATATTTGACCATATGTCTCCCTGGATATCCCCCTCACTAATGAATAAATGGAAACAATTTCCTGCAATTTTTAAACTGTCAAAATTCATAGAACAAATCAGAGTCAAATTCAGGAAAAGGGCCCACAACCAGTGCCTTTTCAATGTTTTCTGTTAACGTACAAAAGTAGCAGTTCTTTGATATCCAGAACTTGAATCAATATCATGCAGAATGGATTAGTATAGCTTCTCTAAATAGTATCTTTTTAAACAAATATTCTCTTAAGAGCAGATAGAATAATTTTAAAGCAGGGTTGTGTTAACATAAGAGCTTGTAAAATACTGCATGTTATATCAATCACTGGCTCTGAGTACTTCAGCACATTATAATTGAGAAAAGTACTGGGGTAAAAAATATTCACTTGTACCTAACCAAAATTTTTTTTCAAAATAGTCTTCCCCTTTATAAGCCATGATTCTAGTTATGTTTCTTGGGGGCAATATAGTCCCAGGGAACATAATTTTAGAGATACTGGCTTATTGGAAAGTATTTAGGATTAAAAGACAAATGAACAGAGTCAGACCAAATCTAAGGTACAATCTGAATGACGTTAGCAAGTTATTTAGCTAACTTAGACCTCAGTTGTCCTAAAACTAAGAGTCACAATTATTTGTATAATAAAATTGTCCTGTTACATTTTCTATTGCAATGGCAAATAATAAAATGTATTCATTAAGTCAAAATCAAACATTCGATAAATGTGCAAAATTTCAGACTGTATGCAATCCCCTAGAGACAGTCCTTACATGAATGAGCTCACATCTGGCTGAGAAGACTGAATGCTGTTAGTACCAAAATGGACGGTTTGATACTACCTCAAACCCTAGCAAATAGAGGTAGGAGGCCATGAAGGGTGGACATTTACAAACGTGTCCTGGGTAACAGGAACCATCATAGGAGACTGCTAAAAACACAACCTTATGTGAAGGCCACCATGACCCTGAACAATGATGACTCCTACAAGGACACCTGCCCAGCAACTGCCTATTCCCCTAATAGACTGATGCTACTCGTTATTAATTCTTGTAGCCAAGGATAATTGTTATGTAACGACTAATCATTTTGCCTTTAAAAATTTTTACCTTCCTTTGCTTCCAGAACATGCCTATGATCTGTTGTAAAATGGGTACCCTGGACGGCAATCCCCTGCTGGTCTCAAATAAACTTTCTTTGGAGACTTGGTCTTTCTATTGCTTAGTTTAGGTTGACAAGACATACACTTAAATAAACCATTACAGGGACATATTAGAGGAACAAATCTTGAATCCCTCGAGAAACATTAAGTCCAGAAACTTATCAGGCAGAGAAAGCTCAATTGAAGACTGGTCCTGAGGAATGAGAACCAATTTGCTCCAGGGCCAAAAAAAAAAGGGAAAGGGCATTTCAGACACAAGAGTAGGAATCTTTAAATATCCTAAACATAAATGCATCCCTCTGTAAAGACATTTCAGACTAACCTCTTGAATATGTATTTTAATCTCACCCTCTCAAAGATTTGTATCATCATCTGCCAGTATGGTTCCAAAAAAGGTAGATGGTAATACTGAATAAAAACAGTCCTTTTTAAAAGCAACCTCAAGTTAGTATAAAGTTTTATAAGAAATACTATCATTATATGCATAGTACAGAGCTGGTGAAGCACCTGCCTACTCTCATTGGCTACTTTTTTATTTTAATAATTTATTAAGGTCCAATTTGTAATTTCCATATTACACATATATATTATACATACATGTAAATTAACTATTAACTTCTAAACTTTAACATTTTACATGAAATCTTAGTATATGACCTCAAAAACCACCAAGAGAGAAAAACAATGGCCAACAGACTTGGCATAAGCAGAATATGAAGCATTAGAGCCTGGCACAGGGGAAAGTACCCACTGAGGGTAGGTTGCTATATTTTTTTCCTGTGTTGAAACAGTCTCACTTCATCGCTCTGGGTAGAGTGCTGTATCATCATAGCTCACAGCAACCTCTAACTCTTCAGCTCAACCAATTCTCTTGCCTCAGCCTCTGAGTAGCTGGGACTATAGGCACCCACCACAATGCTCAACTAGTTTTTCTATTTTTAATAGAGATGGGGGTCTCACCCTTGGCTCAGGCTGGTCTTGATCTCCTGAACTCAAGCAATCTACTCACCTGGGCCCCTCAGAGGGCTGGGAATACAGACGTGAGCCATTGTACCCAGCCAACAGGTTGCTATTTTCTTATGTTTAAGAGATGTGTACATACTCTGTAGTATGAAAAAAATTAAGTTGTATATCTTCAGGCAGCTTCTTTAAGAATAATAGCCCTGACACAAAAGTGAAGCCACGACTTACTTAAACTGTACACAATGATTAAAAAAATCCAACAGCCTAAGACTTTTTTTTTTTTTATGGAAAAGCACTAAGATACAGAGTGGGTAAAAATAAAATGAAAAGGTCACATACATAACAATCAACTTAATTTTTTTAAGAGAGCATTTTAGCTTTTTTATAAGACAATTAATCTGTTTGAATTTTTTCTGTTTTTAATGGAACAAATATGCAATTGGGACAATGCATTTTAAAACAATTAACTTTGGTTTTATACTAGAGCTGGTTATAAACTCCTTCGACCAATACTTTAGTCAGCCTCCTCTGAGTTCTTTGTGATTAGGCCAACCATGGGTTTCCCTCCCTATTCCCATAGAAACCACTTTGCCCAAGAATCCTGCTAAGTCAATTTAAGGAAAATCGTCCACCCTTGTTATCTGACCATCCTGAGTATCTTACCACCTTGGCCTTCCTCCAGCAAGAATCCTATTATACTAGTTTAGCAAGAAAACCTTCATCCTTAAAATTTTCTCTTAGAAATTATCCATTTGCCGATACACCCTCTTCCTTGATTATAAATCCCCACTTGTCCGTGTTGGAGTCAGAGTTAAATCCAATTTGTCTTGCCAATCACTAGACCCCATAGCAGTGGACCCTGTACCTACTGTCACAGCCTCCCTTGAATAAAGTCTGCCTTGCCATCTTTTAATAAGTGTCCTGAATAGTTTTTCCTTTAACACTGGCTATATCAAGGGAAAAGAACATGAGCTCTGGAGTTACAGAGCTCTGCCTTCAACTCATACTCCACCATTAACTAGTTGTGTGACATTGTTTAAGTTTTTATAACCTTCAGTACTCAACGGAAAATAGGGGGCAATAATGTTTACTTCACAGAGTTATTCTAAGAGTACACAAGATAATCTAAGTTGAAGTGCCTTCTACTTCTTTAAGCATGAAATAAGCCACTTAACCTCCCGTTTTTCAAATTGAAATAGAGATAAAAATAATAGAGACAAAGATAAGGAAGAAGAAGACAGACCTAGTCTAGGAAAAGCACAATCTCTTTATCTCTGAACCCAGAGAGAACATTAGCATTACCCTGGGAGCTTTTTTTCTTCTTCTTCTATTTTTAGTAGAGGTGGGGTTTGGCTCTTTCTCAAACTGGCCTAGAACTCCTGAGCTCAGGTGATTCTCCCTCCTGTGCCTCCCAGAGTGCTAGAATCACAGTCATGAGCCACCACATTTAGCAATCATGGGAGCTTTTAAAAAAATACCTTCCCACATCTCCAGCTTTACCCTCCAGTATTAGAACACCAGGGATAGAAACTAGAAATGGGAACTAATTTCAAAGTTCCTTAGGGAAACTGATAATTCCAGACCTGCGCCTAGAACAAACTTCCTAACACGGTTTAATAGTCCCAATACAAAATTGGCACTTAATAAATGTGTATTAAATAAACACAAACAATAAGTCGTATTGTATATGATTAATTTTAATAATTGAGCTGGTTGTACATATAATATTTTTATTAAAAAAACTATATGGTGGCTCGGCACCTATAGCTCAACCGGCTAAGGCGCCAGCCACGAACACCTAAGGTGGCGAGTTCGAATCCCCAGCCCGGACCCGCCAAACAACAATAATGGCTGCAACCAAAAAAAAAAATAGCCGGGTGTTGTGGCGGGTGCCTGTGGTCCCAGCTACTTGGGAGGCAGAGGCAGGAGACTCGCTTGAGCCCAGGAATTGGAGGTTGCT
>NW_003852444.1:10401339-10435366 GCF_000181295.1 Otolemur garnettii
AAAAAAAAAAAAAAAAAAAAAAAAATTATATGGATAGTCCCAGGAACAGGAGATACAACGACAAATAAGACATTTTATCCTCACAGTTTAATAAGGGACAGGCTGACAGGTAAACAAAGAAATTAAAATGAAATTGTGATAAAAGCAGTAATAGAAACAGCAAAAAGGAGAGTGGGACTGATGCGCTGCCCTAAAGCAGTTATATAGAATCAATTGATTATGTTATTCTGATATCAAATAACATAACAACAGAAAACGCAAGAGATTACATAAAAAAGAAATAAGAATTTAAGTTGAAATATCAATTTTTTGTACATTTATAATGCCATGCTTTAAATGCCCCAAGATTGCTAGTGTATTTTATTTTTTAATGACCTGAGAAGCAGTGCATTTAATCTCTGAAACATGGAGAATAGCTGATCTGTATTCATATGTTAATGTTCATATAATAAAACAATATTATTTTAAGTAATCCCTTGTTTGGTCACATGTCAAGAGTAACAGATGAATCTGGATAGTCCCTTAGCTTTTGCTGTAATAGGATTTGATGCATGCAACCTAATTGTTAGGATAAGCATAAACCAGAGGCCTCTAGAATTCCATTTCAAACTTTTTTAAAATGCTGAGACAACTCAATGGACATCATTGATAATGACTAGAAAAGTTGCCGTTACCATCACTGAAACAATTATCAATACAGACTTACTGTAGCTGGGAAAGGTTTGGTTTTACCCAAGGCTTTTTAAATAATGAGCTATCATTGTTTAACTATGATAATATTCAGTCTCTCAGGAATGAGAGTCTAATTGGGAAGGAACTCAACTATGGAATAAAGAGCTAAAGAATGAAAGTGAAATGTTGAATCTTGCTATAAACAGAGTCCACTACTTTCTTATATAAGAAAACTAAAATGCTGGGGAGATAGTCAAAAGAAAGAAGATCACATATTTAAGAGATACCTACATGCTTATGTTTACTGGAACATTATTCACAAGAGCCAAGAAAGAGAATCAAGCTAAGAACTTGTCAACAGATGAATTGATAAAGAAAATATGGTAGTTACACACACAACATTATGATACATTATTCAGCCATAAAAAAGAATAGAATCCTGTCATTTGCAGCAACATGGATGGAATTGGAGGTCATTACATCAAGTTAAATGAGGAAGGCACAAAAAGACAAATTTTTCATGTTTTCATGATCTTAAAAAAAAAAGTGAATCTCACAGAAATAGAGAGTAGCTTGGTAGTTAGCAGAGGGATGGGAAGGGGAAGGGAAAAGGAGAGATAAAAAGAGGTGGATTAATGGGTACAAAAATAAACTTATACAGAAAAAATAAGATCTCGTGTTCAATAGTACAGTAGGTTAATTATAGTTAACAATTCATTAAATATTTCAAAATAGCTAGAAGAGAATTCAAATATTCAGAACATAAAAAAGATAAATATTTGAGATGATAGAGATCCCAAGTAGCTTTACCTAATCGTTACTCATATATGCATGCATCAAAATATTGTATGTACCCCAAAATATGTACAACTATTAAGTATGAATTAAAAAACTAAAAATAATATATTTTCAATTGCATTTCTTCACAAATACTGTCAGACTAGAGGCAGGCATCTAAGTATGATAAACAAACACTTCCTTTCAGATTCCAAGGCAGAATAGAAATGCTAATTCTCAGAATAAGTTAGTTTCTCTCACTTGAGCACTTGTAGTTGTTTTCAAGTTTGAGCTTACCTAGGGATCTCTCCTAAAGACTTGGGGGAAAAATGCAGATTTCAAGGTCCCAGTGTTTCTGATTCCAAAGGTCTGGGTGGGTCTGAGAGTTAGCACTTCTAAGACACTCCCAGGGTGTGCTAGTCCAGTATGTGCTAGTCTAAGAATCTCCCAGGGGCTACCTGTGAGATTCCCTGATGATTTCTTCAGACTTGAACAGCTCTATGGAACCTGGCCACACCCACTGAAACTTGGCTCACCAATAACCTCTTTGTGAGGCCTCCCCTGAGACCTTATCCAGCTCCCCCTTCTTCCTATAGGAAAATCCCCTCTTCATAGCCCTTCTCTGACAGAAGCTACTGAGATGGGGTCCACATAGCTATTTTTCTATTCTCAGTGCCTGGACACCAGACATCATGTTACATATTTCTATTGATTGAAAGGCATGTGACAATCAAGAGAGCAGGCTCTGGAACCAGACTGCCTGGGTTTGAAACATGGCTGAAATGACTTTCTGTGTAATTACAGACATGGGACTTAAATTTTCTAAATCTCAGTTTCCCCACCCCAAACAAGGAGGATACCAACAGGACATACTCATAGATCTGGGGTATAAACTGAATAAAATAATACATGTAGCTACGCTAGACACCTGTGGTTCATGTCTGCAATTCTAGCACTTTGGTGGACGAAGGTGGGCAAATTGCTTGAGGCCAGGTGTTGGAGACCAGCACAGGAAACATAGCTAGATCTTATCTCTACAAAAAATAAAAAATTAAACAGGCATGGTGGCACACACTTGTGGTCCCAGCTACCTAGAAGGCTGAGGTAAAAGGATCACTTGAGCCCAAGAATTTGTGGCTGCATTGAGCTATAAATTATAATTGTACCACTGCCCTCCTGGGTGACAGAGAGAGACCCTATCTCTTAAAAATAAATAAATAAAATAATACATCTAAAGTGCTTAGCATAGTAGCTCACATGTGGTTAATGCTTAATCATTATTTCATTGATAGTATTAAAAAATACTATATTTTTTTCTGAGACAGAATGCCATGGTGTCAGCCTAGTTCACAGCAACTTTAAACTCCTGGATTCAAGAAATCATCCTGGCGTGGCCTACTGAGTAGTTGCAACTATAAGTGCCTGCCACGTTGTCTGGCTAATTTTTCTATTTTTAGTAAAGATGGGGCCTTGCTCCTGAGCTCAAACAATCCTTTGCCTTAGCCTCAGAGACTGCTACAATTCCAGGCATGAGCCACCATACCTGGCCAAAAAATATCAGTTCTAAGAAGAAGGATAACAGCTCTTGGAAAAGTCTTCAAGAAAGGCCAGGCAAAAAAAAAAAAAAGAAAAAAAGAAAGGCCAGGCGTGGTGGTTCATGCCTATAATCCTAGCACTGGGAGGCCGAGGTGGGTAGATCGCCCTGAGCTCAGAGGTTGGAGATCAGCCTGAGCCAGAGTGAGCCAGAGTGAGACTCCATCTCTACCAAAAAAAGCCAGGTGTTGCAGCAGGTGCCAGTAGTCCCAGCTTCTTGGGAGGCTGAGGCAGGAGTCTTGGTAAAGGAAAAGGAAAAAAAAAATAAAATTAAAAAAAAACCCTCATACCAAGGCGACTAAAAAGCCTGTTGAAAGCAAAATTCAAAACAAACAAATAAACAAACAAACAAAATCCTGAAGAAAAAGATTCAGGGACATATACTGATTTTTCATAAATTGATACCTATAACTTCTGAACACAGATTGATTACTTAGTGTAGGATGGACTAAAAACTCTATTGACTTTTAAAATAATTTCTTCTCCAGTTTCCAATTGGCAATCCAGGGGATTGTGACTACTTGGAAGAGATCATAGAATTATAATCCTTCAAATATGGATAAAATGAGAGTGTTTACCAAACATCTGGGGTTGCTTCCACCCTTCCATCCACCTATCAAGAATTTTCTGAGACTGTACAAAGTCTGTAGACCCTGTGGGTATCTTCAGGGCAGGGGCTAAGTGGGAGAAGTGCATACATTAATCCAAGTTCATTTAGAAGAGAAAAAGAAAAAGGCAGTGTATGCACAGGGAGCCTGTGATGCTGAGAAAAGCACACCCTCAATGAGCTGCTCCCAGTTTGATGAAGAGACGACATTAAAAAAACTATTTCACAAAGTGATGTAGGTCAATTAACAATGTGTATATTTTGCAATTACATTTGGAAGGTTTGCTAAGAATTTCTAAGACATGTTATTGAGAATCAATTTTGGTCTGATTGCTTTGTTGGAAGTTTGGGGGTTACTAGGGCTTCACAGATTTTTTAGGTTAAAACTACCATAGCCTCATTATTTGCAGGTAAGAAGTGAAAATTTTCCAAAGACTCTTGTCCCAACCCTATCATTATGTCCCCTATATCACTTTGCCTCAACTCCGAGATGAGGCAGTCTGTCCCATACAGTATTCCAATCTTAGCTGTGTATATCATGGAATACTATGCAGCCATTAAAAAGATGGAGATTTTACATCTTTTGTATTAACCTGGCTTGAGATGGGACACATTCTTTGTAGTAAAGCATCACAAGAATGGAGAAGCAAGAATCCAATGTACTTAATTCTAACACAAAGGCAAAAGATGATCTAATACAAGGGGTGGGGTAGGAGAATGAGGGAGCAGGGAACAAGGAGAGGGGAGGAGGGAAAGGGATGGGAGGGTCACAGTGTACAGCACACCTCTTGGGGGTGGGACACAATTACAAGAGGGACTTTACCTAACAACCACCATCTGTGTAACCTAATTCTTTGTACCGTCCATGAATCCCTAAGAATAGAAAAACAAACAAACAAAAAATCTTAGCCATGAAACTGGACTCATATAGAGTAGTCAAAGGGTAATCTTTTTTTCCAGGTGCAGACTTCCTATGATTTGGTGTATAGCTTTGCTCTAACCATGCTGGGGGCTTTTCAATTTCTCAAACGAGTGACATTCTTCCCTACCTCAGAACCTTTAGTCCTCAACTTCAATCTCATCTCCCCAGCAAGACTCTGCCTGACCATACACTTGAACAGGCCACCTGTCTTCATCCTCTATCTCACGACTCTCTGTTGATTTCCTTCCTGTCACCTGTTGCATTTTCTCATCACCTGGCATTTTTGCTTACTTATTTATATCAGTTTCTCCCCATCATCTGCCCTTTAAAGACACAGGTTGAGTGTGTGTGGCTCACGAGCACATATACAGAAGATACTCAATAAATACTTGTTAGTAGTGTTCTATTTACTCTTCCACATTGCATTTACTCCACTGCAGGAGATACTACTCATTACATTAGAAAGTATTATCTACAAGGGAATCTCTAGAAGCTACTCCATTTTCAGCAACAGTTAACTCTTTTGAGCAAATGACTTTTTTTATATCACCGGTACAAAGATCACACGAGGGAGAGATATGTGCATCTCTGTGATGACTGTTAGAAAGTTCAAAGACATTCACGGCCCACCTCTAATCTGAACACTGACATCACGATTGGCTATATCTGACTTTGTGAGCCGCAATTTCCCTTACTTTCATATTTCTCATTATTAAATTGCACCTTTAAAAGCCACCTTCAATCTTCAGTGGATAAAAATGATGAGGATAGTATATTCCAAAACATCCTGATGTAGCACAAAGATTTGGAGCTAAAGACAATTGAGCATCAATAGGTACAGAAAGTATTCTCTGCCTTCCCTTATCTACTTAAAAGTGGGGAAGAAATTTCCCTTCTGTGAAGGTTTCCTTCTCTCTGTAGCAGCAAGAGGAGAGCAACTATTACCACCAGTTAGGAGAAGATGGTGAGCAGCTCCCGAGATGACACAGCACAAACAAATTTTACCAAAATAGCCCTACCTTCCATTCGTTCCTCCACATCCCTGGTCACTTCCCCACAATTTATCATCCCTTCAAGCCCAATCTCCCTTTCCTTTGTTAAAATGGTATATAAAACCTTAACTACGTTTTTGAGTTTCTCTTTTTGTGAGCTACCTTGCATGTTAATAAAAACCATACAACTTTTCTCCTGCTAATCTACCATTTACTATTCTAACTCACAGGTCTCTAGGCACTGAACCTAAAAGAATAAAGTTTTTCCTACCCCATGGAAAAGGGGAGAATATAAACAAATAATCTATATATTGAAAGGAAGCATTTTATTCTCCAGAATTCTAGGAGAGCTACCCTTTTCAGGAAAAGGCCTAGAGCAGCAAAGACTCTTTGTCCAAAGTAGCCACTGTAGCGTTAGCAGTAAGGGGAGGAAAAGAGGCAAAAGGGCCAAGGAAATGGCATGGTGACAGACAGTGACTTTTTTATCTTCAGGAAAATTAAGAGTAAAGATCTTCTTTATTCTGACAAAGACTCTGTTAAATAAAATTTATAGGCATCTGCTGGTTTGGTCTCAGCGCCTATGCTAGGTCCCGCAGACCAAACCACACTGCAGTCACTCCACAACTAAGCTATTTACATGACTTTCCAGGAAATCAGAAGAGAAGAGAAATAACAGCCAAATCCCCAAAGAGGCCAGATTTAGTGGACATGATAAGGAAGTCCATGGCTTTAACTTTTATAAGAAACGTAACGCTGAAATGACCAATCTATTTTTTGTTCTCTCTTTCTGATTTCCTCAGCCCTATCAGTCTGTAGAGCCAACCTCCTTTGCCCAGTTCATTGAAACACTCTTACATTTTACAGAATGAAGTGTTGCTTGATTCTAAAATCATGAATAATAAAGGCCAATTAAGATCTTTAAACTAAATGTGTTGTAATTTTGTCTTTTGACAAATCTCTCTTTTCACCAAATTTGAGGCTGGCTCCTGAGTCCTCTTTCTGAGTAGGCCCCCGACCTTGGGGCCTTTAGTTCAGTTTTAGCAAGAATCCTGCTGGGTCAGTTTAGCAAAAGTCTCTCACATTTGATGTCTGGTCAAATGCTTTATTGCCCACATTTCAGTCTCTTACTACTCAGGCCTGCCTACAGCACTAAGCTTGACAAGTTGGTTTAGCCAGAATCCTCTTACCTCTGATGTTTCCTCTTCATAATTTTCCCTACACTGACCCTCAAGCAGGTCTTTGGCTATAAGTTTCCACTTGCCCTTGTTGTGTTTGGTGTTGAGCCCAATCTTTCTCCTCTACCACAAAACCCCACCGCAGTAGCCACTCTGCAATAAATTCTAACTTTAATAAGTATCGTGAATAATATTTTTCTTTAACAATCCCTGCAAAGCTCTAATTGTTGGGCTGGTGTGTTAGACTGGGTTAAGACACTGCTTAGCTTTCTGTATTTTATATGTGCTAGAATGAAGAGCTATAAAAGGAACTGTGTGAGCATTAAAGAAGGAAGCTCAAACTGGTCACGGGAAAGTATTTCGTCATGGTCATGAACAATCACAGCTCCCATTTACCAAGAAACTGCTGCATGTCTTGCTTATTTTACTTGGAAACCAAAACAGTTTCAAGATTGTGTTTATTTTCAAACTATTTCAAATATAGCCACAAATGTGGGGAGGAAGGGTGGCTACAAGGGGATAAGGACTGCATCCTATATGGAAGAAATAATGAGGAGGGTCCAACCTGTGGCCCATGGGCCACGTGAGGATTATGTGGAGAGTTTTGTGCTTATCTATGGAGGGAAGATAGCACAAAAATTATGCATTTATATATTTATTTTGGGCTCATCAGTTTTTGTTAGTGTTTGTATATTTAATGTGTGGCCCAAGACAGCTCTTCTTCCTCCCAATGTGGTACAGAGAAGCCAAAAAGTTGGACAACCTAGTAACAAAATATATCTAAGAAAAGAGGACGATCACACAACCTTTGTATGTACACAGAATGCTGTGAATGTTTGACTAGTAGATGAGATACCATTGGTTAATTCCAAAGGAATTGGAATCTTTTGGTTTCCCGAGCATCCAGAGGTATAATATAAATGTCAAAACTTTCACACGGGAACCAATGAAGCATCTCTTGACAAAGACAAATGGGCCTAGACCATGGGGCTATGCCTTCTGAAATGCTTAAAATGACAGACAAGTTAAATTATGTATGAAGGCTTTATTTTTCTAAGGAAGACAAACTACATTTTTGCCAATACTAAGAGATAATTTACTTGCTTAAAAAAATATATTCAGGCCCGTGTTCTTTTACTTCTAGAGCTTCCCATACTACTTATAGCCAAGAATACTAATGACTAATAGAATCAGGCACCATTTCCTTATCAGTCCCAAAGGAGCAATAAGCATCACTATACTGTCATTTCTAAAGTAAAGTAAAATCACTAATCCATTGGGACTCAAAGTATAAAGCTGCAAGGTATTGTTTTACTGACGTCACTTTTTTAAAAAAACACATTTTCATTTTGTACAAGATTTTTATTCTAATTAAACACATGCATTGATCAAAGGAAAATATAGGTAGACATGCATATAATAAAATGTCTGTTCTATACATTGTGTGCCTACATAAGAGTTCCAGCTCAACCTATTTCACATAAAAGCCAGCTGTCTCAAAGTTAATCATGCCATAAAACTTACTGCCTTCTCCTTCCCGGCTTTGCTGAAGCTCCCAATAAAATTACACAATGACCTCAGGACATTTCTATTTCCATTATAGGGTGTCTCAATCATGATTTTAACTCTGAGTTCAACGGCATGTAAAGTGATGCTAAATAGTCCTCTAGACAAACTATTTTAAGAGAGCTTCAAGGCAAATATAGATGTTCTCTAACGCCTACTTTTAAAAATAAATTTTACGCATGCCTGTATGCACAGTTTGCTAGATTCATGCCCCAGTATTTTAAAGACTTGATGAAAATATTTATGTTAAATAAATATCTTAATCCAATACGTTATTTTTTCTTTAAGTAATATTCATGGCAACTGATTAATAGCTAGTTAAGCTAAAATAATAATCAATTGTTTGAATTGTTTTTTAAGATGAGACCGAAAAATTTAACTAGCTTGGAGAAAGACTAGACTTGAATAGTCAAAACCTGGGGTGTAGGGAAAAAATGGTGCTGAGAGGCAACAGAGAGAGGGGAAAATGCCAACACGAAAATTTAGAACTCACGAGAGACTGGAGCAAATAGGTCAACAAAGTCAACATATGGAGGTGGTCAACATAAGAAACTCGGCCTACTGTCCTGATATGTACATGTGGTGTATGTCCAGTCTATGAACATTAGCTCAACTTAGGGAGGGGACCAATGTAGGGAGGTGGTCAACCTGTGGAGGCTCTACTGTATGTGTCTTAGTCCATTTCCCATGGCTTATAACAGAATACCTAAAATGGGGTAATTTATAAAGAAAAAAATGTATTCTTAGAGTTACGAAACTGAGAAATCCAAGGTTGAGGGTCCAGATTTGTTAAGGGCCTTCTTGTTGGTAGGGACTCCCTGCAGAGGCTCAAGGCGTTACAGGGTGAGGGGGCTGAGCATGTTAGCTTAAGTCTCTGTTTCTCTTCTTACAAAACCAGCAGTCCCACTTCAATGATAACCCACTAATCCATTAAGTCATCAATCATTAGTCTGTGAATAGAAAAATCTATTCACAAGAAATACCTTCACAATCCAATCCCCTCTTAGAGGCTCTACCTCACGATACTGCCACATTGGGGATTAAATGTCACCATGAGTTTTGGAGAAGACAAATGATCAAACCATAACAATACGGAAAAATAAGAATACTAGAAAAGCCAATTGCACGTCTTTCTTTGATTGTAATAACACAGTTAGGTCTTAGTTTATGTTGGCTGAAGAGATGGAAATCATACACTGCTGACTGCTCGTGCCTAAACACATTAGAGCAGGTGACTGCCACAGTCACTGAGCACACCTGTCCCACACACAGCGCCGACTGATGCAGTCAGCCAAGAGCCCTTGTTCTACGGCATCACTCCGTATCACCAAGCCACAGCCAACTAGACCAGGAGTAGAGAGCTCATCCAGTGACAGCCAAGCCAAAGGCTGGCTACAAGCCAAGATCACATTCCTATTCTTAGAGAGCTAAACTTGAAATAAGGTAGTTAACAGGGTCAGGAGGGGAACACTAAAGATCATGATGTAGAGACAGGCGAGAAATGTCATGATGTTTAAGATTAATTTTTTGTAAAAAGTGAAAAATAAAGTCACAAGGAAGAGAAAAAAAATAAGCATGGAAGTCAGCCAAATCACTTACAGAAAATGAGTGTCCTGTGGGACAGCCATCATTCAGACTCTGCTGTCTCTCTGAGCTCAGCTTTACAGTGTTTACACCATTCCTGTATTTCCCTGCATTATTTAATACCTCCTAAGTACGTCACACACTTGCCATAACCCTCACAATAATCCGAATCTCTATTCTCTGTGAAGAAAAGATCCAATGAACGATTAAGGAAAAGTTTTGCCAATGGACTTTAAAACTTAGTTAAATCTCCAAATAAGGTGTAATCCCCATAACTTATTCCTCTGCATTCAATCAAATTCCCACTGACAGAGATGATAACAGTAATGGCCCCACAATCAACACTCTTAGGAATTTCAGAACCAGTAATTCCTTCTTCATGTCCCACTTGTCTCCACTCAGTCTCCACTTGCCACCCTATAGACCTCCCCTCCCCTCTCTGTCTCATTCATAATCACTTACAAGGACTTCATCTATTGTTAGCAAATCACAGTGATTTCCAAGTGTTTGAGAAATGAAAAATAATCCTACTTGCCAAAATAGAGCAAACTGTTTGTTACTATAGATATGCAGAAGATTTTAAGAATATAAAGGTTTTGCAATTATCTTCACTAACAAAAGCTCAAATTCCACTTGCTTTATTATCAAGCAACATATCCCATTCATAACAATTCCTAGCTATTACCCGTAAAATATCTCTAATTTCATAACAATTCCTAGATTTTACCACTAAAATACCTCTAATTTCACTTCCTTCCTTCTCTCTCTCCATACTCCCAACTGCCAAGGCTCAATCTCCAGGTAAGTAGACCTGATTTCACAACTGGCTTGATCTTTTCTCTTTGCATTATACTATTCATCTAAACTAAAACATAAGGATTAACTTAACCTTTAGTCTCCAAATACTTTCAGATTAAAAATACATTACGTACAGGGAGTAAAGTCCTGCCTGATTATATTCCTTTTCCTTCCCCCCTACACTGACTTTAACGTTTATCATTTAGAACTAGTCTTTCGACCTAGTGCACTGGCTCACACCTATAATCCCAGCACTTTGAAGGCTGGAGGCTGGAAGTGGGAGGCCGGAGGATGACTTGAGCCCAGGACCTCTAGGCTGCTGTGAGCTATGCTAACACCACTGCACACCAGCCTGGGTGACAGAGAGATTCTATCTCTAAGAAAATAAAATAAAATGATGCCTTTATTTTTATACAAATGTATAGATTGCTAAAGCATACACATAGAGACACGTGCACATGTACAGTTTCTTAAATTTTTAAAATTTATATAAATACTATCACAGTACACATGTTCTTTGTCAAACATTGTATTTGGGAGGTTGACTCACGTTGATATATATAGCTCCTGTTCAATTACTTTTTACTGTGGGATAGTATAAGTAGCTTTTTATTATCATAAGATACTATGTGTACTTAATAATCCTGTCACAGATGAACAGTTATGATATTTGCAGTTTTTAGCTATACCAAACAATGCAGAGTTGTATTGCATTGGTAAGTAATCCACTTTCTCTCTGTCTGCTTTTAATGTCTATTTTATCATTGATTTTTTGTTGTTCCAGAATTTTATTTTGATGCATTAAGGTATTTCTTCTATTTTTCCTGATTGTGATCCATTATGCTTCTGGAATCCAATGATTATTGTCATTTACCAATAATGGAAATTTCTCCATTTTTATATTTTTAAATATTGCTTCTTCTCTTATTCTTTACATTATCTTCTTTTGAAATTTCGTTAGATACAGGGTTAGAACTTCTCATCCTATCTGTTCCACGTACTCACTACTGTGTTAGAAAGCCCCTAAAACTCAGTGATATAAAACAACCATTATTCTGTGAGTTTAGAATTCTGACAGGGCAGAGCAGGGATCAACTAGGTCTGTCCCTGATGTCTGGGACTTTAGCTGGGAAAACTCAAATACCCAAGAGTGACCCGAATAGCTGGGGCTGAACTTCTCTATGGCTCCCTATGATATGGAATCCCTATGATTTTGGGATTCCTCAAAACTTCATGGCCTCAGGATAATCAGATTTCTTGTGTGTCAACTCAGGGCTCCACGAGCAACTATTCCAGCAAATAAAATAGAAAGAAAACAGCCTCTTATGACCTAACTTTAGCAGTTTAGCATAATATGATTTACTGTGAACTTGAACTTTCCTTGAACCATACTCTATTCACACCTACCCAGTTTTAAGGGTATGAGCTTTGTCTCAAGATGGGAGTAGCATCAACGAATTTGTGATCCTTTTTAAAACTGGCACAGCATCCTATGTATGTTAATTTTTCTTTAATATTTTCTAAATCTTTTGTCTTTGTATTTTTAGGCATTTTGGCACTTTCTTTAGATTTATCTGAAGTTTAATATCTCTCGAGTGTATTTAATCTACTGCTGAACCCATAAACTAACGTCTAATGCACAGATGAAATTTCCATTAGTAGGAATCTATTCAGTTCTTTCTCAAGTCTGCCTAGTCTTTTTTAGCATGTTATTTTTCAAATTTATTTCTTATATACACGTATTTGAAACATAGTCACTTTACATTCTGCAATCAGTAATGTCATTTCTAAAATTACTGGGAACTAACTGAACTGTTTATTGTTTCTGTTGACTTCAGCTTACGGATAAACATTCCTCATGCATTTCCATAATTGGGGGTTGTGAACTCATGTTTTAGGAGATTTTATCCATGGGAAGAATAAAGGTCTAAACTGAAGGCAAATGTATCTAGGGAAGAAGTGTATACTTCTGCCAAGACAAATTTCCTTGTCGTTTTCCTTTGCTGATGATTGGATATTTTCAACTTTACCCTTTCACTGAAGTTTTAACCCATCAAAACTTCCATGCTTTATAAAGAGGTTCCAATTCTATATCCCCTCTTGTGCAGTGGGAGCCCCGTCTCCAGCCGTGATGCAGCTGTTAAAACTCAGACCTCTAGGTTCCTGAGACTGACAAATGCCCAAGGCAGCTGCAACAGCAGCCTCAGCTCACTGCTCTGGTTTTTAGTTTTCTCTTTATTTTCATCCCCAGGAGACCTCTTACTCTCTAACAAGGTCAGCAATACGCTTAAAATGAAGTTTGTTGCATTTTATCCAGCATTTCTGACTGCTTTGTACTGGGAAATTTTCCAGACATTTTAGCTCGCAACCTTGCCAGGAATCAGTCCCTTCATGTTCTTTTCACGTGGTCCTTTCTATAACTGTATTTTTTCTTCCCCATTTTCTTTGACCTAGAACCCATAAACTTATCACATATCGTGGAAAAGCCTTTTGCTTTATCAAGTCAAATTACAAAAAGCCAAAGTAATTTGGTATTTTGAAATTGCCAATCCAAAATGTAGTAATTTTACATTATAATTTATATTATATTATAATTAGAAGCCTATCAAGTTTTTATCACATCATCATGGAAAGTCCTTTTGCTTTATCAAGTCAAATTATAAAAAGTCAAAGTAATTTGGTATTTTGAAATTGCCAATCCAATATGTAGTAATTTTACATTATAATTTATATTATATTATAATTAGAAGCATATCAAGTTTATTTATAGTATATAATTAAACGATCAATTTTGCATCTTTTACAAAATTGCAAGAGTACATTAAAATTCAAAAATAAAGTTTTCTGGCATTTTTAAATAACTTTATCATGAAGGATGGATACTTTGTCATTCATTTGTAAAACATAAATGGTATGACATCCAGGGATGACGTGTCTGACCTGTGATCAGTCCTCATTCAAGATCCTCAGATCTGTGCTACGTAGCATACTGTACTCCTCTATTTAAAGTCTGTTGAAGTAGAGTTGTCTCAACTACTTGGATTAAATAATGCATATTATGGCAGAACAATAAATCTCTAAAATAGCAAATGTGATTCTGTAGCTTTCTAAATTATATAGGACAGATTGCTGAACATATATAAGCTAACTTGGGTACACACTGTGATCATTTGCTCAATATGTGATACTTAATGTTAAAAAAAAAGAAAAAATTTCTATTTTCTACATATTTTATATCCTTTCATTTTAGATATTTAGATATACAGGAAAAAATATTTAGTAGTTTTTCATATTTTGATGTTAATACATATTACCCCATGTTAAAAAGTGACAACCATTTTTAATAGCATTGGCAAACTTGCTTGTTTGGTTTAAGAATGCCTAAAATCTCACACAAGTGCCCCCAAATCAGGAGAAAGAGACAATGTAGTAGGCTGGAACCACAAAGCTACTAGGGGGCAGGCTTTCACGAACTCTAATCTTAAAAAGAATTGATGACCAGTGAAAGAATAATCATCATGATATATTTACATTTGATTCAAAAGCTACAGATATTATTTGGGCAGCACCTGTGACTCAGTGGGTAGGGCGCTGGCCCCATATACCAAGGGTGGTGGGTTTAAACCTGACCCCGGCCAGCTAAAACAGCAGTGGCAACTGCAACAAAAAATAGTTGGGCGTTGTGGCAGGCGCCTGTAGTCCCAACTACTTGGGAGGCTGAAGCAAGAGAATTGCTTAACCTCAAGAGTTGGAGGTTGCTGTGAGCTGTGATGCCACGGCACTCTACCAAGGGCAACAGAGTGAGACTCTGTCTCAAAAAAAAAAAAAAAGCTACAGAGACTAGTTACAATGGCTCAGATGATCACGTTATAAACCATTCGTTCTCCTATGGCCAGCCTCTTGACAGTTTCATGTATATGGTTAGTACTGAGCTCCAAGATAGGAGCCAACGCTGCATATGAAATCAGTGCACTCTTGGTTAAATTAACAAGTCAGATGTAGAATAAACTGCAAACTGGATACTGATCAATTATGCCCCAAGCAGAGCAATCAAGGAGCGCTATCTTTGCAAGCGAGCCTGTTGACCTGGAGGAATGAGAAACAACACACAATGATTTTGCTCCTTCTAATTTCTCTGCTAACACTAACAGAATGTGTCAGCTGGCATGAGCCGCGTACTATAAACACAAGCCCCACAAAGCAAGACAGGAGTAAAAGAAGAAGAGATGACATTCACAAGTTCAGAGTGCTGAGAAAATCAAGGTGAGAAGGATGTCTTTTAAATGAGCCCTCATACATTTTTCTCTCTTTCACAGAATAACAAAGTCCCTGCAAGATCAGAAAACCAGGTTGTTTAAAGAGAAGCATTTCATGGTGCTCAGCACAAGAGGGGGAAACCCATCCATCCCTTTGCCATGTCTGAACTAATATCTTTCCTTCAAAAGGATGTGCTGTGCTTAAGAAAATAACAACACACTCTCAGACCCAGTAGGGGAAATGTTTGAGGCATTTTGACTGAGTGCCTCAAACCCTATGTGGTAGTGAAAGGGTTCTGATCTCGACCGATATTTTACCTCTGGTACATGACTCGTGGGCAATGCGATTATAATGTGCTCATGAGAAAGGTGGCTTGCGAAACTGCTCAGGGGTGCCCGTCTTCCATCATGCCACACACAATTATCCGAATGTTACTCTAGTAAACCTCAGGCTATGAATCCAGGATGGAAAGTCTCAGAAATGGGACAAAATAATAGGTTGTGCATTGGAAGAATTTGGCCTTTAGTTACATGCGTCTTAATTATCTCATCTACAAAACGAGAAGAACAACACTGCCTACTTCATAGGTTGTAAGTTTCAACTGTAAGGATTAAATTAATACATAATAAATGCTTAAAACGGTGGTGATAGATTTATAGTAGTCTACAATTCTTAGTGATTCTAACTGCATTATCATTATCACCTTAACAGACTTACTTGATTTTCCGACTTCTATGTTAGCGTTCACCAAACTTGTAAATGTTTGCATTTTCCTTTTCCAGAGCCAGGGTCTGGACTTGAACTCCTGGACTCAAACAATCGTCCTGCCTCAGCTTCCCAAATAGCTGGGACTACTGGGAAAATTATGTATTTTTTTTATAAGATTCCATGTCAACCATCTGAACACAATATTCTTCTTCCCTAGCAAATAGGAAGTTATGTCTTATTTGTGCATATTTTCAAAAGAACACCAAAATAAAGACAAAGTATAATAGCAGCTCTGCCAAAAGAAAAAAAAAATCCAGTGAAAATGTGTATTTGAATAATTGCTCTAAAATGGAAATGGAGTCAAAATTTCACATAGCAGCAAAATTTTAACTGTATAGATTATATAGTTATTTTCTATTATATAATTGAGTACAGAACATAGCATACTGTTTCTTTCCAATAAAACTATTAAATACTTTTATGATACTTCCTATGTACCAGGTGTGTGTGTGTTTTAAGAGACCAGGTCGTACTCTATGGCCCAGGGTGGAGTACAGTGGTATGACCACAGGTCACTGCAGCCTCAAACTCCTGGATCAAGCCACCCTCCTGTGCTGGTATCCCAAAGTGCTGGGATTAGAGATGTGAGCCACCACACACACCTACATGTGCTGTTTTGAAATAACTGTATACTGTGTTGCAAACACAGTGCAGAAAGTTCCTGCATTCCCTTCACCTGCTTCCCCTTATTTAAGTACGGGGCAAAGATCAAAACTAAAAATAACTTGGGTGCAATAGGACCGACTAAACTCCAGACTTTATTCTGCATTTCCCTAGTTTTTCCACTACGGTCCTCTTCCATGTAGCGGGTCCAATCTGCGGTGCCACGCTGAAGTCAGCTGGCGTGTTTCTTTAGCCTTCTTCCGTTTACAATCGTGCTGTACCTCCTCTTTGTCTTTCATGATTTGGAAACTTTTTTGAAGAGTACTTGCCAATTATTTTGTTTCTCTGATGTCTCCCCAGGATTAGATTGAGATTATGGATTTGGGGGAAGAATACCACGGAGGTGAAGGGCCCTTCTGATCTTCTTGAGCACGTGCAAGGTAGAGTCTACCATTTTTCCCCACTGCAAAATTGACTCTTTCCCCCCTTTCTATACCTTGTAGTTGCTAGAGATAAGTTACTATGTTGTTAAAGAGAAAATTTTTTTTTTTCACCCATTGCTAGGTCCATAACTGAAGTTCCTATAATGAAAGACAGATTAATGGGAGAAAATGATACAAATGTATTTAATATGATTTTTATGGGACATGGGAGCCTTCAGAAATGAAGATACAAAAAAACAGAGACACTTGCATTTTTTTGTGCTAAATTGTCTGAAGTGGATGGCTGTAGAGCAGCACAGTTAGACAAAGGGGCGATGATCTAATAGTTATAAACTGGGGAGGGGAGAACGTAGTCTGTTGGTTGACATTCTGTGTCACTGTGTCTTCTGAGAGAAGCATGTCAGTTTTCTTCAGATACAGGGTAGGCACCTCTCATGTGATGGTCTCATTATATACTTTGGCTGAAAGTCAGAGAATTACAGATGCAATGGCCTGTCCCGGGGAGTAGGCCAGGACACAGCCGGCAAATGACCGTCCTGCTTCTGCTGTTTTCTCAAATGCCAAGGTGTCAGCTTTTAGAGTAGTGTGTCCTGAACTCCATCATTCTCCAGACCACACTTTAGGGCAGGGGAATTAAGTTCTGCCTTGCAGAGGAAGGAGTATCAAAGAATTTGTGAACTGATGTTAAAATGAACACAGTAATTTATAATTACTTTGAGAGAGATACTTCGAGGCCGTGTAAATAATCTATTTCTTCAATTGAGGGACTTTCAAATGCCATTTTCACACAGACTGTTTCATTTGACATCACAAGAATCCTTTACTCGATAAATAAATAAAGAAAGAACCTGAAAGAGATGGGCTTGGCTAACTATCAGTTAAAGGTGCAGTAGCTGCCCAGTTTCATGCAGAACGGTACCCTGCAATGGCAGTGCCCAGGGCTGGTGGCTGTAAACCTTGACACCAGGGTCAAGGAAGACTTCACTGTGCTCACAGCAAATGTGGGCAGACACGGGTAGGCTCACTCATTCTGAACAACCCACTTTCCTGCCAACTTTGAATAACAGAAAATAAGGAAGAGAGCTGGACTACAAGACAGTCAAGTGTTTGATGCTCAAGCTCTCCACAAAAAGCACCATTTCCCTTCTAAATCAAGAATATTGTTTACTGACCTAAGAATATCTACCTGATTCTCTTTTCCTGCAAAATGAATTAGACTCTTGGCTGTACATGAGCATCCACAGGTGTCAAGCCGGTGAAGAATACAGCTTAGGTGTCAACCTACGATATATGCTTAGGTAATCCTATTTTCATAATTATCGAATTATACTTTGTTCTTGCAAATATCTTTAGTTAATACTATTCATATCTGAGAGTGTTTTAAGTCCTAAAAACACAAAAAGCCTAAAATATCCTGTGTATTTGTATATTTGCATATTTTAGATGAGCTATAAAATGCACGTTCACATGTATTTTCTCCTTCAGGGCTTTCTCCTACATTATAAGATAAACAGAACCAATGACTGTATTCTCCTTTTACATATGAGACTTTTAAGAGTTTAAGTGGTTTACCTGAGACCAACTACCTAGTAACTGGTAGAGTTAGGATGCAATATTAGAGAGAAGTAGATTTTATTGTAAAGCTACATTTGCCTACACTGATGGGTTTTCACTCTTACCCTTTATCACTGAATTTGCCTGAGCACACTTAGAGGTATCAAATCACTTCTTTTGCACATGATCCACTATCGAATACTGCGTGAGAACTATAGACATTTAAATATCATATTTTTTCAAGTCGTAAAACACATGTTCACTGGATAAATGATGAAACATACAGAATAGGAGAAAGGTGAAAATTATAACCAGAGGTAATAGTTTTTGTTATATTATCTCTTAGGACGTTATGCATAGCTGAGCTCACCGCACCTATAATCTCATTTTTACTCGAAACATACACACAAGAGCTAATAAAAGCTCTTCTGGATATAATTTTAAAATCCCACTAATAACAATAATAGTAAATATTACATAATACTTACATGCTAGTCCCTATTCTAAGTGCTTCACATCCATGAACTTTTTAAATTTTTACCTCTAATGGATACAATTTTTCTATAAATATTATCCCCATATTACAGAGAAGGAAATTGCTTTGCTTAATGGCTGTGTAACAGTACATATCTGAAAATACCATAATTTACCTGGACTTTTCACTATACCTTGATGTTTAAGATATTTACAAATTATAAAAACTGTAATAAACATGGCCAATGTTAAATTCTACCTGTGTGCGTGTGTTTATGCCATAAACGTACACTGACTGGGCTGCTGTAGATTACGTGAAACAAGAAATACAACATAGTCGTTATCTGACACTGCTGAATAAGTGCTACCAAAACAAATGGCAATAAAAACAAGGCTGCCTGTATATTTTCAATTATCTTAGACTGCCTCTAACTCTAAGTCTCATTGCCAGGAACCCACTTAATCACGTTTCTGCCTGAAGAATGGTCATTACAGGTGAAGTCACTTTCCTCCACGATCATACCATTTGGAATTCCGGATGGTTTAGGGAAAGGAAGCTGCGATACAGAAAAGCAGAATTACTAACCTACTGCCGGTCGATCAACAGTCAGCTGGAATGTAGAAAACTGAGTGAACTATTTTGGTCTTCCAGATCACACTGACTTTCAGTCTCAGAACTCTAGGCAGTGTCCTACAGTCCTTCAGAATTGTTTGCCTAAACTCCAGGCGGGAGACTGTGAACCACAGACGCACAATTTTGAATGTAAGCTGGGCCCAGGGAATGGGGAACTTGCTTTGCTAGTGACAGTTTGGAATTTCTTACGTGCATAAGTAGATGGTGTCCTTTTTTGTCATAAATACGGACCTTTCTGACTATAGATACAGAGAGAACATTTATTTTTAAATAAATAAAAAAAAACTCCCCTTGAAGCAAGCTTCCATCATTCAAAAAGATACTGGATGCTGCAATGTCCTTTGCCTGCTTTATTTACATGAGAAACCCTGCAGAAAGAGACTTTAGGCTCTCAGCCACCTAATTTCTCTAAGCTATAGCCATTGATTCTTTGTGAGTTTATTTATTCAAAACAACAGCACAAACAATTCTTTTTTCTTGGGTCAGCAGCTTACTGAATTAACATCAATCATCAAAGGAGATGGGGCTGAAAGGAAGATGGAAGCCCATTTTCTCAGAGATTGATTTTTTTAAGCCAAAACACAGAGGCATAAGCAGGAGGCTATTTACCATCAGAAAGGCTCAACTTGAAAGTCACAGCCAAAACCCAGAGAATGCCCACAGCACTGACCGGTTTCCCCCCAACCTTAAATAAAGAGTAGGTTTTGTTTTTATTAAAAAATCACTTCAGTTTCTTTTTTTAATGACCTGTGAGAGTTTGATTACTTTATTATGTAAATCCACCTAAAGGGCTTAAAACAAGGAAAGGGGAGGTTCCACAGGAGAGGGAAGTAGATCAATGGTGGTGTTTATTATAACGATTTTCTAATGGCTTTTTCTACTCTTCGCATCGTTTGATGTAGTTAAAGTGGGAAAAGTTCATCAAAGACCTCTGTGATTAGGGGGGCTTAAACATATTTAAATAACCATCTTTGTCATGTTTGAAAGGTGATTTGCTCCATAGGTCCCAGCAAAATTATTCTTGATTTGCTTCTTGCTAGAAATTCAGCTCAATTATTTTTCCTTGCAAGATGGGGGTGGAGAGTTCTTGCTTGAAAATGAAGTCAGAGGGGTCAGTATTCCAGAGACTGCTCTAAGAACTGCAAAAAAGTAATTGGTCTGTATCCGTTTTCCATCCTGTCGTGCCAGGGGAATGTGCTTCCATCCTCTGGCTTTTCTGGAGATTTATGTAAGGTGAGAAATGCATTACCCCAAACATGTATAAACTGCTGGCCGCCCATTTCAGTAGAATGTGCTACACTCTTTATTTTAGGTGCTTTTAAATGTTATCCATATTGTTAAATCAACTTCAGGAGAAAATGTGCAATTTGTTCAATAAATGAAAAGAAATCAGAAACCAAAAGGTCCATCTGCCTGAGTCGGTTGGCAGAGAGGATCTACATTATCACTATTTTCCCTCAAGTTGAGACAAAATTTATGTCATTTCAGAATTTGATATCAAATCATCAATCATTGTCTTGTCTGGGAATAAAGCAAGAACATCCATTTGCTTACCAGATGTAAAACAAAGATTTTTAGGCTCTAATTCACAGGGATTATGATGAGGAATAAAGGTCAATCCTTCGAAGGGAGTATACAAATTCCACAAATAAAATCAATAAAAAGCATGAAGGACGTTCAACTAATTAAAAATAACAACAACAACAGCAGCAGCAGCAGCAATTTTTTAAAAACCCACTATTTACCACTGAGAGAGTCTGATTTGTTAACCTGTCTAAACTCTCGTTTCTACTTACTCCCATAACTAAATCATGGACAGACTAGCATCCGTGTTGAACTGCATGTTTTATTTTCTAGGACCATTTTTGAGCAACATTTTAGCTTCACCATTCTACAGAATATTGTGCAGTTAGGAAGCGCAAAATCTAGAACAAAGGCCTGCCTCAAATAATGACTGCCAATGTCAACTTAATATAAAGCAGTGGTTCTCAACCTTCCTAATGCTGCAACCCTTTAATACAGTTCCTGTGGGTCGTGACCCACAGGTTGAGAACTGCTGTTAGTGTTATAGTTAAGATGTCTGCACTCTGCACGGAGAAGGTGGGGTTCAGGTGAAGCTAGAACTACTCCCGAGGGCCAGCTCTGGGGCATGATAGAGCAGCTATCATCCATAGACAGAGAGAGACAGATAGTTAGGAGATGAAAAGAAAGATATATAGGCCGGGAGTGAGAGCTCCTGGCACATCAGGCCAGGACTCTGCTCTCGGTGGTTCTACAGTAGACCCACAATGAGAAGAAATCTCAGAGGCCTCCAAAGCACTAGCAGCACTGGGGGTAGAGAGAGAGCTGATGCCCACTAGTTATGAGAGGGAGAATTGAACAGCATTATCAACAAAAATGCTTTGGGAGAAAGTAAGTTTAAAAAGCATGATCTGGAACAAAGGCAGCAAAGGGGAAAAAAGGCTTTGTAAAATTCAAAAAATAAAATCTCCAAAATTTTTCAAAACGGCACCCTTGCTTGCAGCATCATGCTTCATTCCCCAAAGAACAACTTAAGGGAGAAAAGCATCAGACTTATAGGGACAGCAGGTGAACACACATCCTGCTTTCCTGCAGGTGGCTGGAGCAGGGAGGAAACCGCGCTACTGCAAGGGTCTAAGTTACCAACATGTGATGGGCCTTGTTTAACAAAACAGAAGTCATGACATTGGACTGAACACATAAAAATAAACAGAAAAATAGAAAAATTTAACATTGAAGTAAAAGGAGCATGAGATCAACCAGACAGAAGCAGGCATCATCAAGAAGGTAGGTGTCAACAACAGTTGGTTTGGTGACACAATGTGGAACTTTCAAAGGGCAAAAAACAAAAGGAGAATGAGACCAACCAGGTATGTTCCTAAATTTATGATCTCCAACAAAATAAAACAATTTCAAAATAAACAGAACCTTGAGAAACGAGTTGCTTTAAGAAGGGGGTCAGCACAAGAGAGACGATTGGGAGTAAATGGCCTTAAATTATTTCCCCAGGAGTGAACACACAGTGTAATAAGCTGTGAAGAGCGGAATTCCATACTTACTTTGTGTTTTGCAGGCAAAGTGGGAAATTGAGAATTACTGAACCATGTTTAAGTTCTTATCCAACTGAGTGTTTCAATTAGTTAACTAAGACTTCCCCATGTTTTAGAACTACAGTATGTGGCATAGGGCAGTCAATCTATGGTGCTGCAAAATGGTCCAGCAAACTTGTTAAACGTGGGATTAAATCTCACCAAAGAAGGCTAGATGAGTTTATCACACACAATATAATTTAGGTAAGATCTCTTAGGTAATTCTCTTTCATATAGCAGCTTTGCTGAGACATAATTTATATACCATAAAGTTCACCCTTTCTTAAAGTTATTGTTAACTTCAACAAATACAGAAGGAAATGAAGACATTACAAAAGTCAAAGAAAGGGTGGCACCTGTGGTTCAAGGGGTAGGGCACTGGCCCCATATACTAGGGGTGGCAGGTTCAAGCCCGGCCCCAGCCAAAACTGGGGGGAAAAAAAAAAAGTCAAAGAAAGTTCCAAAGTACAATTATAAGGTTGCTTTTTTTTTTTTTTTTTAACACATAGGGCATTCTATGAACATCCTAACTAAATGACATAGCACTTTCAAAAATATCAATCTACCCATGGAAAATACTGAACATCTACAAAGTTACAACCAAATTAAAAAAAAAAAAAAGTATTCCCTTCTGATGCAATCTAGCAGAAAGGGAAGAATTTCAGAATGATTGCTGATATAGGTAGTAGAAAGAAGAAATGAGCTTTTATTTATAACTATTAAGGCACTTAGCATATGATTTTTGCTTATGGTGAGTATTTAAGAAATATTTGCTAAATGAACCTAAAGAATGATGGAAGCTGGGATACGTGAGGAAGGAAAAAGCCAAAGTAAACAACCAAAGCAAAACAAAGGTCAAAATGCAAGCCTGTAATTCCACATTGAAGCCCTGGAATTTTATTTTCACAGGGGAAGATTTGATCACAGTCTGGGTTTTTTTTTTTTTTTAAACGTATGCAACATATTTGACTTTTGAGAAATTCCACTACCTATCCCTTGTGGTGAGATCAGCATGGCCTTGACAAAGATAGAGGTGTCTAAAGATGAAATCATGGACCAGATCAAGCACAGTAAATCACCTGGTTAAGGCACTTTGACCTGCAGATTTGGTAAAAGGCTCGTGGACATGTGATTTGTCATTTGTTCCAGCGAACAGCAATATATCTCAACTGTAACAAAGACGTTAACAAGAAACGACTCTTATCTTCTCAAATTTAAAAATGAGAGACAAAGGGTAGAATAAGAATTACCATACCAACAAGTTTTATTTCATATATATGTATAAAAAATAGGAGCTCAAATAAAAAACAATAACATTTCATGAAGACAAAACAGATATTACCGGTATAAATAAGAACGACTGTCAGAGTAAAAGAGGAAAAAAAAAGTCTTTGAAGTCTTGGAGATTCATCACTTTGTTCTCATCATCTCTGACACATACACACACACACACACACACACACACACACACGCAGTTCACTGGATGGCCTCCAATAATAATTCTATGTAAATCTTTTTCAAAGCTTTCTATAATAAACATAGGAACCTCCTAGTTCAAATAACGGGTCTTAATCACAGTCTTTTTACTAATGAAAATGATCACAAAAATAGGAATACTTACTTGAAAACCACGAAGACAGCCTATTAATTCATGTATTTACTTCATTAAAGAGAGAAAAGTAGACTGCTTTGGGACAAAAGAAGAGGGTGGTAGTTAATAAAATGCTTTGCCCCAAGTTAACAAATCACAGAAAGCATAGAGTACCCTCTTCTCTACTGTCACAGAGCACATTGTCTAGAAATGAAAACAAGATATTGACTATAAGTACCCTAGTATCTGGATCACTGCCTGGGACATAATGGGCACTCAATATACGCTTTTTTGAATGAATGACTGTAACTCTCACCCTTCCTGTTTTGTGAATGTCTACTTGATTGAGTTACACGAACAGATCCTGCTGATTCACATTCCTCTTCCAAATTGTAGGCTCATGGAATAGGTGATCTTGCCAAATTCAAATGAGGCATCCTTTATTCACAGTATAAGGATACAAAGTCAAAAGTAGTAACTGGCAGTGAAGGAAACCAAAAAGTGAAATGGGAATTTAGAGGTTAAGGAAATTAATAGTAAAAATTAGAAGAGGGCAGACTTCATCTCAACTTGATAATTGAAACTGTTCAACAAAGGAACAAGGATTGAACTCCTAACTACCCAAAGCAAAATTGTGCTTTTTAGAGCCTCTCTTCAGAGGGACACTTTATACTGTTACTCGCTCCTAGGCTGTTATCTAGAAATGCAGTCTGGGGCTAATTCATCTTGGCAGAGCCATCAGGAATGCAGTCTGCTCTAAATCGAATAGTCTACAAAGCAGAATGATTTGTCCACACTAGAAGTAGTCAACTAGTAAATCAGACCTCAGAATCTTCCAGAATAAAGTCAACTCTTCCCTAATATAGGACTGTGGTCTACACTGTTTCCGTAATACTGTCTGGTTTCTAGAGTTGTCTAAGATGATTTAATATGTCCGTAAGTAAAATCACAAATATAAAAAGTCTTCAGAGATTAATATACTGTGAAACACATATACCCAAACTCTTTAGTTAATACTAAACATATGTTATCTACAGAACCAACTTCAGGTTGTAGAGATTCATGTAAATTCTCCTGGGTACCAAATGCTAAATAATAAAATTACATTTTTAGCTAATGTCTTTGAATAAAATGAGAAAATCCTTTGGTAAATATATTTGGTAGTAATTCTGCTTACCTTTTGTTAGTAGCAAAACACAATCACCAAATCACGTGTTTATGACTCAAATCACAACTCTATGACTTGTCTATAACCAGAAAGATAAATCTCAGCATTTCTGCCTACCATCTCCATCTTTCTACATAAGCATACACACACAATAAAAGTTACACTGAATATCGTGTGTGCATACATATATGTATTTCTACTTTGTACTAATTCTATTCTCACGCTTCTCCTAAAAATGTTGAAAGGACACAACTGTTCTAGATACCTTCAACTAACAATTCAATAGGAATCTTGACTGTATGAACACTTCCAAGAACCAAAAGTAGAATTATCAAACTGTAGATCCAGGAACCAAAACTAGAGTGCTAGCATATCTGATATGAGACCATGTATTTAATTTTTTAAAAATTAGTTGATAATTAAATATATAAGGATTCTACATGAAAATTACAAATACATGACTTTTTTGAGTAAGATCAGGCACCAAGGGACGATATTCTGCATGACAATGATTGGCTAAATGAGAAGGGAATGGACCCCTTACATAAAGGAAACATGAGTCCTCCAATTTGTGAAAGTCCCTTTTCCCGCATATGCCACTTACTTAGGTTTTAGGTTACAAGTCAGAGCACATTAGGCATTTAAGTATGTGGCCACTATTTGAAGGAATAAATACTTACTGAAGCAAATAATACCAAATAAAGACAAGGGTAACACAAAAACAATCTGAATAACCTTGGAATATCATTGGGAATACACTCATCTATAAATAGTTTTGAACTCTCATAAATTAACTCTTTCTGGACTTCAACCACAAAATAGAATGGCCCTTTTGACCACATAGAAGTACTGGCTTATGGATATTTCCTTTGCAGATAGCTGACAAGGTTATCTTGAAAAAAAAAAAAACTCCGAATGAAATTAATAATGAAGGGGTTTTCAAGGAATCTATATCCTCCTCCCCGCCCAACGCAAAACCTCCCCAAATCCACGAGTCTCCCATGGTTGAAAAAAGTGGAAAATACTAACATAACATATATTTAGCATAAGCAATTAAGTGTTACATACTTTTAAGAACACTATCTTATTTGAATTGCCAATTTGGAGTTGATATAACCTTCTAAGATGTTGCTAATACGGCTGAGTCTTTTCCCGCTCTGAGTCTCATTACATTCAGATGCCAGAAGTGAGCATAATGTTAAGCATTGTAATTCCGCCTTTATTAGATTCAGGTATATAAATGGCATCCCGTGAGCATGGTGAATTTTGATCATTATTTCTCCACTCAAGTTGTGTTCATCTTCCTGCTGAGAGGATGATCAGTGAGTTTTACCAGAGGCCCAAGGGACCCATTATTTATTATATTACATTTCATGGTGTGGAGTAAATAAATAGCATTAAAGTGATAAATTCATTCACAGAGATGAACTGTATTCATAAACTGGAGAAGTTCTTTAAATCAAGCCTTTGCTGCTAATAGGCTCTTCATAAAAATGCAGAAAACAGTCTTTGTAATATGGTAGTAATAAAGGGAGGCAGCCAGGGTGATACACAGAAACACCAGAAAGCAAACATTCAGGGCAAGGCCTGCACGTGAATCATGAGGTTAAACACACAAAACTCGTTGAGTAATCTGTCATTTTCATGCAACTGAATTGCAAAAATCCATACCTTAAGAATAATACAATTATCCTGCTTGGAGAATTTAAAATAAACTAAGAGCGTGAATGCATAAGGATCGAGCCATGCTGACCCCTCCTAAGATGTGCCTAATTACTGTGCTCTGTCTTAATTGCTTGTCTTCCACTAAGAGCCCACAGCGCGGGGAATGTGTACGCATTTGTCTTTTGTATTTCATATAATCCACTCTCATTTCCACCTGTGTTTTCTAGGTTTCAAACCAGTGCTTTTGGTATAGCGTTGGACTATAAAAGGCTTTCTAGCCATCAATCCTTTGGGATTTTCTTTCCCCATTTCTCACGTGACTCTTAATGGTTCAATGCAAGCTACAGCTCTGCATTTTTTTCCTTGGCAGATTTAAACTCTGTAGAGCTCAAGAGTGACACCCACTCCTTGCCTCCCTTGGACTCTGCCACAGAAAAGTCACAGTGGGTCTTAAGAATCAGACCCTTCACTACACTAGCTCCTCCTTGTCCAGGGCTATACCAACACTGCCCACAGGAATGGGAGTACTTTTGAAAATAGAAATGAGAATGAATGAATCAATTAAAATATTTGTTTAGTATTATGAGCTGGTATAATACAGTTGTAAAGAATAAGGAATGTGGCTATTAACAAAGTGTCAGAGTCATTATTTAAAAACAGACTTAACAGATCTCCCATAGGATCTATAATCTACATATAGAAGATGGCAAGGGGAAAAAAGCACCACTATTGTCTCCTTTTTATGAGATTTCTTTCCAAGGTAATGTAACAACTCAGCGATCACGGGACACAGAATATCAAGTACAGAACAGAGGAGCAGCCAGGTGCACAGAATGCCGTCAGGGTGAGGAATTCCAAGTAAAGGCATGTAAGGGTACAGCAAGATGTGTGTGCTTAGACCAAGTACGAAAGGGAGTCAGGACGTAACAAGGAAAAATATCAATCAGAACAATAAACGGAACTTTTGGAAACAGAGGAAGAAAGGAAGAAAAGAACAAAGAAAACACACACACAACCGAAGGGTAAGAGGAACAAAGTTAACTCTCAACAGTCAAGAAGAACTGAAAGGGGAGATGAGTAAAATAAAGAGGGGGAGGATCAGATCTAGGTGTCAGGGATCTGGGGTAAAATCTACTATCTAGCTATACACAATAACTTCATTTGACCCTAAAACAGCAGTTCTCAACCTGGGGGTCGCGACCCCTTTGTGACAATGAAAATTCATCACGGCATTAGGAAGGCTGAGAACCACTGCCCTAAAAGTTGACACAGACCAGTGTACCTATGGCATCCAGCTTTCCTGTCTAGGAGTTAACTCCATTGGAGTATTCCTTTAAGGAACCAAAGCAAGGGGGGCAGGGAAAGCCCAGGGCCAGGCACATGTGTGACCTCGGGGGCCGAGATAAGAGCTGCTGATGCTGTCTCCGCACCAGCTCCTTTAAAGCAAGTCCTGGGGCGACAGCAGTGGGACTGATGTATAACAGGTGACAGAATTCAGAATTTCCACCAGGTAGAAGATCTCAAATGTCAGTGCATTGGCCCAGGGAGTATGTTTCCCAAAAAGGAATCTTTTTTTTTTTTTTTTTGAGACACAGTCTCACATTTTGTTACCCTCTGTAAAGTGCCATAATGTCGTGGCTCACAGCAACCTCAAAAATTGAGCTCAAGCAATTCTGCATTTCTCTTCCCTCAGTTTTTCTCTTTTCTTTTCTTTTCTTTTTTTTTTTTTTTTTTAGTAGAAACAGGGTCTCACTCTTGTTCAGGATGGTACTGAACTCATGAGCTCAGGCAATCCACCCACCTCGGCCTCCCAGAATGTAAGCATTACAGGCGTGAGCCACTGAGCCCAACCTCAAAAATGACTCTTAAAGGCTGAGTAAGTCACTGATTTGTTCAACATTCTTCATTTTAGAAATGATTATAAAGCTATCCTTTTTTGCTAGGACCTGGGATAAGTGCAGGTTGTAAAGTGATACAACCTTAGGTGACTCACTAGATAGTGAGGGTGAGGGACCCTCAGCAGCCTTTACACAGCAGATCTCTCTCCCTAAAACACTTTCTTTTCCTGGCTTCTTGGGAACCACTTTCTTTGGGCCTTTCCCTTCCTCACCCCATTCCTTTGCTAGTAGCTCTGCTTCTTCCTACCCTCTACATTGGAGGGCTCAGTCCTCGGATGTCTTTCTTTTTCACCTTTGCTTCTTCCGAAGTGGACTTATCTAGTCTCGCGACTTTACTAAACATTGGAATGTTGGTCACTTTCAAATTGATATCTACAGTCTTCTGTGCTGAGTAATATAGTCACGACTAACCACACGTGACTATTTAAATTTTAATTTAAACTAATTAAAATTAAATATGAAATCAGTGCGTTAGTTGAATGAACCATATCCTGTGTTAAGTGCTCAACAGTCACCCATGGCTAGTGGTTAGTATATTGAACAGGGAAGATATGAAACATTTCTATCATGGCAGAATGTCTGTTGGACAGTGCTGGTCTAGTTTGTACTTCCAAACTTTAGAGCATGTATGCCTAACTACTCAGCATATACACTTGTCTACTTAATAGATAATTCAAATTTAGCATGTCCAAAATCCATGGTCTTACTACCCAACCAGTTTCTTTCCATAGTCCCTCAAAATAACCCTTCCCTTCTTTCTGCTGCATAGGTGGAAAACCTTTGA
Organism: Otolemur garnettii; assembly: GCF_000181295.1. NCBI lineage: Eukaryota > Metazoa > Chordata > Mammalia > Primates > Galagidae > Otolemur > Otolemur garnettii. The sequence goes on from NW_003852444.1 coordinate 10,430,975, forward strand.
GATATGCTTGGCTTCTCTTTTCCACCAATAACAACAACACAAACTTCTCGAATAGGTTCCCACTTCACCCAGGGAAATCCAAAGTCTTTTCTACCATCTATAAGACCTTAAAGAATCTCTCCCTGATTCATCTTTGATAATCTCCCTTCCTTGCTCACTCGACTTCCGGCATACAGGTCCTTTGCCTGCAATGCTTCTCTCCCAAACATCTCATGGTTTACTCCCTGGTTTCGTTTGAATCTTTGCTTCAGCACATGGCCTCTCTTAAAGAGCATCGCATCCCTACTCCTCCAGAGCTTGCTTTATTTTCCTTAACAGTAATTAATAAACAGGAGGCACCTGGCATTTGTTTGCTGTCTGCCTCTCCCATCAGAAAGCCGATGAGAGCAGGGACTTTGCTTTCTTCATGGCCTGGCATGTAATAGGAGCCGAATGTTGCTAAATAGAAATAAAAATGATATCGTTTTGGCAAATGCCCTGGAAGAAGAGTACATAAGAATACTCTCCAGACCTGTCAAGTCAGCCCCCCAGTTGGGATTACCTCAACCAGGCAAATACTGTCTGCAAACTTAAGAGATACAGGCATAAACAAACATTTCGAGAGTTTCCTAGGAACATGTCACACAGTGAGAAAGAAGAGACACAGGTAGGGAATCTAGGAAAGAAAGAAGAGACACAGGTAGGGAATCTAGGAAAGAAAGAAGAGACACAGGTAGGGAATCCAGGAAAGAAAATCTGGAGGCTCCTGGCCCTGCCACAGAGGCGGCTCTTCCTGGTGCTACAGCTTAGCAAATGCCCTCCAGCCAGCCTGCTTGTTAGCAGCGGGCCGAGAGCACACAGTCACAAGCGGAATCAAACTAAAACAAAGCAAACGTTGGTCAGGCAGCTAGGAGATGCCAGAACCTCGTACATACATCATTGGATTTGACACTTAACACAACACTGACACCTCGGTTGTATTAGGTCCATTGTAAGGTGAGAAAACAAGTCCAGATAATTAAAGAACTTGCCCAAAGTCACCAAGTTGCAAGGCTGGGATTTTAACCTCTACAAGACCCCAAAGACTTACAGCTTGAAACAAGTTAACTGAGGATGATGGAATTGAGGGTCATGTCCACTTTAGCAGTGTAGACACCAATCTTTCAACCAGAGCTTTAAATTCACAGCCAGGAGTGGAAGTGCCTGCCTTGTGACCTCACCACCTTGGGAGGCCAAGGTGGGAGAATTGCTGGAGGTCAGAGATGGGAGATCAGCCTGGGCAGTATAGTGAGACCCCATCTCTACAAAATATAGAAAAAATTAACCAGGTGTAGTGGCAAGAGCCTGCAGTCCCAGCTATTCAGGAGGCTGAGGCAAGAGAATTGTCTGAGCCCAAGAGTTTAAAGCTACAATGAGCTACCGTTGTGCCACTGCACTCCCACCAGAGCAATAGAGTAAGACCCTGTCTCAAACAAAGAAACAAACAAATGAATAAATTCACAAAGAAAACCTCACCCACACAACTTATTTACTATTTTAATGCACAGCACTAAAACTAACCATGAATTTATACTACCAGAAGTTTAAATAACTAACCCTCAGAAAATCTACTAAAATTCCAATAGAAATTTCAGTCATAAAAGGACAACAAGCTGCCTGTGCCATCCACCCTGGTGTATATACGTATGTGAAAATAAAATGTTTTTATATAAAAATATAATGAGAGAGAGACAACATTCTTTGGAGTACTTTTATGTGTTCCTCAGAGATAAGAATGTTTTTCTCTGGTGCTCTTCAAGAAACTTAAAGTGGATCAAAGGGACACTCCAGGCATCCTTCCCAGAGCACGCGGAAGGATTTTATTCTGTAGTGCAGTCCATCCATCCTCCCTCTCTGTCAACACACTCTTAGCCTAAACATACACAAATACATATTATCTGAAATCTGAAAATATCTATCTTTTAAAACTATAAATATTTATTATAGAAGGGTCAGAGAAAGGGAATATATACCTTCTTGTGTATTAAAAGTCCGGAATTTAATGAATATGGTTCTTCGTTCATTGTAGTGTTTGAATGTTATTTAATTAGTTTCAAAAATCCAACTTGCCATTCTAAACTTTCCAGGATTTATCACTAACTCACAAATTCTGATTTATCAGAAAAGCGCTGACAGCTCTTTTCAACCTGTACCCTCGCGTGCACACAGGTGTCCGGCTGGGCCATGAGGTTAGTTGTGCAGCTGTAGTCCTGCATTCCGACAGCCTCATCCCCTACCCACCCAGCCGGGGGCCACAGAAGCGCCTCTAACATGCCCCCTGACAAAACACCCTAGTGTTCGGCCTGTCACCACTGCACTCCTGCAGACTCTGCAGCCCCTTCACCCCGTCATGGCCTCCTTGAGTGAAGGGGGGAGTCTGTTTTGATGTCACGGCAGTGGCTGGTAGTGGAAAGGGGAAGAGAGAGAGAAATGTCCTTTTTCCCAAACAAGGGAGAGTTCACCCAACATGCCCTAGTAATTAGTAGTAATTAGGAAGGACAGTGGATAAGGAGGGTACAGGGTGAGGGGCAAAAAGAAAGGGAGGGCGACTGCCCTGCCTAACACGAAGGGTCTGCATATCCCTCCTGTCCTCAGGGCCTCTTCCCCACCTCCCCTGTAGGCCTCTCCCTGGAACTGCCACCTGAGCCAGGGCACAGCCAGTGACTTGTAGAGACCCTGCCCCCATCTCCCGGCTCTGTCTACAGCAGTGGTTCTCGACCTTCCTAATGCCAGGATGTATTCTCATTGTTACAAAGGGGTCACGACCCACAGGCTGAGAACCGCTGGTCTACAGGAACCTCTGCAACCAGGGCATGTTGCAGGTGGCGGTCTCATTCTCGAAATCAGCAAGGCTGGACCAGATGAGCTCGAACGTTGTCTCTATTGATCACGTGCTAAAATGTTGCACACACTTCAAACCCCTCACCCAGGTTTCAGTAGGAAAAACAGTGTTCCTGGAATCTCAAGTCCAACTCTGGTCCATTCCCAGGACACATGCTTAACACTTCAGTTAAATTTTTAAAAACTGCACTGAGATGCTACAGATACATTATGGGTAACACTATTTCGCAGAGATTTGCACTAAGTAGCTAATATAAGATTATTTCTGTAAGAAAATGCATTCTGAGTTCCAAACAGCTGACTTACAAATGAACCAGATGTATGGAACATAACCTATTCACAAGCATAAAACTATACGGTCATTATCGTGTGGAGTGCCTCAGTATAGAAAACCCTCAGAGAACAGGCAATTTGGCAAATGACCGTGAACACAACCTAAAGATGCCTAGCAAAACTTCTACAATTTATGGATACATTTTTATTGGACTTACACACTTCTCTGGAACACATTTATGACAAAAACAAGGCCTCCTTATAACTTACTTTCCATCCATACATTAATGGTCTTCATTCCCCTACCTACACTTATTACATGTCCTTGATGTAAAAAAAAAAAATTCAGAATGCAAGCTGTACAGGGCTTCTGGGCTTCTGTAGTGCATCGGATTTTAACACTGGGTCACTTTCTATTTGTCCGTGGAACACAGAGAGGGGAGTCCCACCAGTGCCTCAGCACAATACGGGCATGAAGGTAAATATACCCTAAATCTTCTGATGGCATAGAGAAAATGGCAAAGAAAAAAATAAGAGGACTGATTCAGGTATGGGGGGTGGGTGTGGCAAAGAGCTTTGGATTGTTGGGGTTATTTTTAGTCTATGTGGTTGTAAAGGCTATTTATGTAAGAGTTGGCACCAAATGCACTTGATGTTAGAGTTCCAAGTATTTGAAGTAGAAAACTTCTAATCTGGCACTGTCTGAGACACACAGCGGCAGAATGAAAGAGTCAGAAGATGGGTTTTGCTCAGGTTCTGCTTCTAACTAGTTCTATTATCGCAGGTAAGCCATAAGCCTCCGATTCCTCTTAAGTTGAATATAGAGGATGGACTGGATGACTGATAATCTTTTAAGAATTAGCTTCCCACATAAAAATAACTTATATAGATTAAGCATAATCATAGGCTGCTACTCAACTTTTTTTGGGGGGGGGACAACATCAAAGAATAATTAGATGCTCATGAGAGAGAAAAACTCAATTAACTTCAACTAGGGGTGAGCAGGATCGGGGTTGGGTGAATTCCTATCCAGCAGGTACCCTGTGTGGGTAAATCAACTAGGGGTGAGGGGGGTTGGGGTTGGGTGAATTCGAATTCCTATCTAGCATGTACCCTGTGTGGCTAAATCAACTAGGGGTGAGGGGGTAGGGGTTGGGTAAACTCTTATCCAGCAGGTACCCTGTGTGGGTAAATCAACTAGGGGTGAGGGGGTAGGGGTTGGGTAAACTCCTATCCAGCAGGTACCCTGTGTGGGTAAAT
>NW_003852444.1:10435903-10499362 GCF_000181295.1 Otolemur garnettii
GGTTGGGTAAACTCCTATCCAGCAGGTACCCTGTGTGGGTAAATCAACTAGGGGTGAGGGGGTAGGGGTTGGGTAAACTCCTATCCAGCAGGTACTCTGTGTGGGTAAATCAACTAGGGGTGAGGGGGTAGGGGTTGGGTAAACCCCTATCCAGCAGGTACTCTGTGTGGGTAAATCAACTAGGGGTGAGGGGGGTAGGGGTTGGGTAAACTCCTATCCAGCAGGTACCCTGTGTGGGTATATTGAAAGCTTTGGGGGTAAAGGGCACAACCCAGACTTTAACCTTACTAAAGCAAACTACATAACCTAATCATATGTATCTCCGTATTTATCTGAAAACAAACAATAAAAACAAGACAAAACCAAAAAGAATAACCACACTAAATTCGTAAGAGCTACGGTGGGAAGTTGGATCGTCTGCCCACAATTATTTCTAGTGCTATCTGGCAAGCGGATGGTGAAAAATGACCAGGTCATCAAAGCTTTAGAGTGTGTTGTGAAGAACATCAACACCAAGACATGCTCCCGATAACATGTTTATCCACATAGGCTTAGAAAGCCCGGGGTGTGCTATTTGCCGCTAGGCATGCACAATGCACCTTGTACAGTAAAGCTTCTGAAATGTTCTACAATAAGAAAGTTGTTTGTTTTCAAAATAAGGAAACAAAAGGAATATTACTAAGAAGGATCTACCAGAATAGTTTCTCGGGAACAAGAACCATTTCTTAATTCACCTGTCTAGCCATGGCCTGTAGCACTGTATTTTATTTATGACAGTGCTCATGTTTTTTTAAAAACTGAGTGTCTGAACTAGAAATATAGCTAACATTCTTATTATTAGGTCTTGTATAGCAAAGGTGAGATGTAAAATATAGGAAGAAAATGCGACCGTAAACATGAAATGTGGAATCCCAAACAATAGCTTTCCAGGAGGACAAAGAAGTAAAATCAAGCCAAAGAGTTCCATGAACTACTTTCTCAAGCACAAGGGGGGAAGCTGGAAACCCAACACGCTGTACGGGGCTTGTGAAGCATTGTGCTCCACGGGGCTCAATAAACATTAGCTGAGGTTTCCCAGCAGCGTCCATCACTGATTTATCCACTTATGTTCTCAATGCCTCAATTTCCCTGTCTAGAACATAAACAAACATTTACTGTAAAATAAAACAGCAATCTATACTCACTCAGGAGCTGAGAGTCTTAATTTAAGTTTCAGAAGCATTTGGGGAAAGGCAGGTGATGGATGGGAGTGTCAATCATCATCACTGCTCACGACTGCTCTTGCAGTAAGCAGGTTAGGAAGGCAGCACGTGGCCTCTCCTGGCTCCTGTGCTGCCTGTCACGGGACAGGCGTCCTTACCTAAAACCACGCACTTCTCGATTACTTAGGGTGTGGGGGAAAAATGAGAATTGTTAAGGCAATAGAATTGGATATAGCTCAGTTCCAGTGATTTCTATTAAGAAAGCTTTCCCTTATTTATGTATGACAAATATTTTTGCCTACGAAAGCATATATAAATTATTTCCCAGGAAGTGCCAAGAGAGAATGGTTAAAAATGAAAGAGGGAGGGAGAGAGGGAGGGAGGGAGGAAGAGAGGGAGGGAGGGAGGAAGAGAGGGAGGGAGGGAGAGAGGGAGGGAGGGAGGGAAGGGAGCAGGGAAGGAGGGAGGGAAGGAAGCAGGGAAGGAGGGAGGGAAAGGAAGAGAAAAACAAAGTACCAGAAAACACGCATAGGCTTTGAGGAGAGTTGAGGGAGAAAAAAACCCTTTGATTAGAATCTTGATTGTATACCATGGGTTCCTAATCCATCAGTCTGCGAGTTACTGGAGAGCAGGAGTTGTGGCAATCACTCTTACATCCCCAGTGCCTGGCGTAGCATCTGGAATACATTAAGCACTGGAAAAGGTCGAATGCAAAAACGAATGCATACCTACATCCCAATGTTTGATCAAGCAATAATCAAAACCTAGCCAGCCACCAACAGGCTGACCGTGAGGGTTCCAGTTGTTTGCAAAATGCTTTATAGAAAAATTTGAGATGTTCCCACCACCGCTAGCCTAAGCTGTAAAGGTAGGAGGGAGCAGGAGAAAGACGGCATCTGTATATTCCACAAAATGCCCACCTGCTTAACATATGACATGGCTATCAATCTGTACACCCGTCACCCAAATCCATTCTGCAGAAAAATCACTGCTTCCGACATCATACACTAAAACAAATTTATAAATGTTAATAAAATTTTTTAAAGGTCAGGTCACTATTTCCTATGACAGATGTCAGGGGAACCTAATACATCTCAGTATCAGGTCATTGGCAGGACAGCTATGACATTAAAGGATGGAGAAAATGGAATTTTTTTCTCTTTTAAAATTAGTTAACCAGCACATCCGCCTGTTCCCCCGTTGGCTGCCTGGTGTGGAGCAAGCATTGGAACAGGGGAAATTTATTGAAACATACCATTAAATCAATATGGCAGAGCACTCTATTTTATACCAGGCTGTAAAAGTCACGCATGTGCGGAAGCTGAAGGAAACAAATTGGATCTGAAAATAAGAACAAAATTTTTCTTAAGTAAATGGATCCCTAGAATTTATAAATTTGGTAGATGAGGCAGCAAAACTGGCGTCTTGAAATTGTCTTGTAACCCTTTTGTTCTTAAGATAAAGAATCTAGCTTGAAAATGACAAGAAAGAGAGGTCTGGCTGGATTATCAGAAATTAATTTGGAAGAAGGTAATAAAACTGGATTTATAGATAAGAGTCATCCTAAGGCTTTATTTAGTCACAAATGGAGATGCTGTATTTTTGTAGATCATCCAGGGAGATTCAGAGGACAGGAAGGGAATGTGCTCTCAGATAATTCTGCTGTAAAATGTGTTCTGAATATCTGAGAAGCCAACACTGACAATGCAGCGTGTGTAGGTCAAGGTGACGTTCCGGACAGATTATAAAAAGTTCCTAGGCCACTGCAGATTATTCAGTATTTCATGGTCAAATCTTAGAAACCCCAGGTTTTGCACATTGCCTAAATTTATAGAATCGAATAGAAAGATTACTCTCAGAAGTCTAGAGGATAATTCAAGACTACAATGGAAAGTGGGATTAAGACCAACTGGTCTAATATCCACAGTAACACTGTCAACTTACATGTGTGCAGTACATTCACAAGGTACATTCATCGTATGTGTTTGCTCCTCACGACAATCAGGCACAACAGTGAAGGTTAACTGATCAAGCCAACGCTACCCAGTTAACCATGTGAAACTCAAACGGGGAGGAGAAGAACACACACATTTCTCATTTAAATGAAGAATAGGGGAAAATGCACAGACGTGAAAGAAATCAGTATAGAGCTCTTTGCTATTAAATATCATTAAGTAAAAATAAGCAACTAAATAAGTCAAAGTAACAATCTCAAAACAATGCATATGCCACCGGAAAACGAACTCATGTGCTAATGGTTAACGGGAGTGAAGGGCGTTGCATTTTTGTTTACTACAGCAAAGATTCCTCTCCCCACCCCCGACACTGTACAATGGTGAATGTATCTTGTTCAGGTACTTTCAAAAATCATAAAAGGAAAAACAAAGAGATACTATGAAAATCACCTTGAAGTTGGCCTGTAGTTGTTTCTTTGCATCTTTGGATATGGTTTTGTTTTTTCTTTTTTCATTATCATTATCAACAACAGGGAACAACCCCCACCTTGCACGGCAGTTCGGCCTACAGAGACCCATTTTGTCACAGGCCATTAGCGTTCATCATTACACAGCTTAATGCAGTTGTCTGTTCCCTTTAGTGAACTCTGCATAGATTTATCTTCAGCTAATGCAGCAGAGGCTAAGGGAAACTACAGAGGTCTCTGGATTGGTTTGCCTTTTTAGGATGGCATTTTGAAGTCTTTCTGGGCCAAAAGGACTCTACAGAATTGGGGATGGTTATATGTGCTTCTCTTCTCTGGCTCTAATAGGTAATGCTTGTTCAGAGAGGAGATCTGGGCACTCAGTGGCACGGACTTTTATTTGAAGGTGGAAAACTTATTTTGGGACTGTAGCTCAGAGATCAGTAGAAAAGTCTTACAGACAAGCATACACTTGCATACCCTGACTTAACTCTATTTTAGGCTCTGCTCCTCCCTCCCTCCCTCCCTCCCTCCCTTCCTTCCTTTCTTTCTTCCTTCTTCTCCTCCCTCCATCCCTCCTTCATTAGTTGAGAACCTACTATATGACAGGAACTATTTTAAGTGGCAGGGAAACAACAGTGAACAAAATAGATAACAATCCCGGCCCTTAAGGAACTTATTCTAATGGGAGGAAACCAACAATAAATCAGATAAATGATGAAATGGGCAGATGGTAATAAGGGTAACTGGGCGGGAGAAGCAGGGTACACTAGAGGAAGGCTGGTCAGCCAAGGCTTCAAGTAGGAAGGAAACATGTGACACAAGCCCCAAAGGTGTTAAGGGACCGAGTCACGTGGATGTTGGTGGGAGAAGGGGGGGATAAATTTTTGGAAGATTTGTGGCATGGCTGGGAGACTGGAACGGTGGAGAGGAGATATCCACAGAGGATTACAGAAACCGCATTCAGTATCACCGAGGAGGGGCAGATCACCCAGGGCCTTGCAAACCATTGTAAACGATTCTGGCTTCCACTCTGCAGAAACTGCTATGGAATAGTTTGCAGCCAAAAAGTGCATATGATATGACTTAGGCTTATTTTAACAGCATCATTATAGTTAAAGGAGACAGGAGGAAGAGATACAGCAAAGACAATTCAGAAACCTAATCCAGGCAAGAGAGGAGGATGGGTAGGCCCGGGTCGTAGTCATGAAGGGGGTAAGCAATGAGGAGGTGCTGTCTTTTTAAGGTGAAAGATTTAACTGAGTATTTTTTGAAGAGCCAGAAGGGTGTGCTATGTCTCACTTTTTCCCCTTGTTACTTATGTATGTATGTATGTATTTATTTATTTAAGAGAAGAGGAAGAATGGGACAAAGAAGTAAAGGGAGTGTCACAAAGATTCTCATTTGCTAAAAAATGTTCAGAAGTATTATCGGAGACTAAATAATGCACTTCAACTTGCCTTAGGTGATATGTAAGAATAGTCACTGAATTAATCAAAAGCTTCAAAATGAATGGCATATTGATTAAAGACCCAACTCAAAACTGCTCTCCTCAAAGTCCCTAAAAGCACATAATTGCTACATCCAATAATTTCTTCCTCATGCACCTTGACTTCTGTGCAGTTTTCCTTCTTTTTCGCTAAACATTCTTGCATGGCTTCCCATAACTATCTTTCTTTTGCTGTCCTCATCAATTGCTATCTCAATACTTCTCTCACCCACTTCCTAAGGGCATGTTCTAAGATTGAACTGAGCCCAGCTTTCAACTACATTCCAGGTTCAAAAATCACCACTATGCAGAATATCACAGGGTCTAGGTTTGCATCTGAAACTCACTTCTAACAATTACTAGTTGTGTGATCTAGGGGAAATTGCAAAAATCTTTCCTGTGTCAGTTTCCTCAGCTATAAAGTGTGGATATGAATACCACCTGCTTCATGGAGTTTTGTGAATATTAAATGAGCTTATCCACACAACGGAGTCCACAAAAAGATTGGCACATATTAAATATGCAAAAAATGTGAGTTATTACTATGACTCCCAAATATAAATTCCTAGCTCCAGCCTTTCTCAATTTGAAATTTAATTTCTAACTGTTCTCTAAGTATTAAGAGTTTCACATGGCAGCACACTTTACAGTACTATACACTATAGTATATACACCGTGTAGCACCATATAAACTATATATACTACACAGTACTATAAAGTGTGCTGTTACACCAAACTCCTGAAGCAGCAATCTCCAGACTTTTTGGCACCAGGGACTAGTTTCATGGAGGACAATTTTCCATGGACCAGGGGCTAAGAGGGGAGATGATTTTGATATGAGTTTACAAGCAATTGCTCTGGGCAGTTAGCCCTCTCTGCTAATGATAATCTGTATTTGCTGCGGCTGCCCAGTGCTGGCATCACTGCCTCAGCTCCACCTCAGATCATCCGGCATTAGATTCTCTTAAGGCGCGCCTAACCCAGAGCCCTCATATGTTCACATTACAGTAGGGCTTTCACTCCTATGAGAATCTAATGCCACAGTGAATCTGACAAGAGGCAGAGCTCAGGCTATGATGCAGGGGATGGGGCTCTCCTGTAAATACAGATGAAGTTTTGGTGCTCACAGTTAATCCCCTCCTGCTATACAGCCCAGTTCCTGGTCTGTGGCTCAGGAGTTGGGGACTACATTACTGATGGACACGCAGCTCATGAATTACTTTTCACTGGATACTCTGCATTTGTTGTTAAAATCAGCCAGTAAGCTATTTTGAAATGTAGAGACTTTGCTGCCTTCAAAGTTCTTTTAATTCACAAATATATAGCTCTTAACCATAAGCAGGGAATAAAATAAAACCATAGATCCAGTTAAATGTATATTTTGCCTTTTCTCTGTGAGTTTTCCATATTCTTTGTAGCTGCAAAATTTCCACTTTTCCCCAGAAGAAGGGGGCAGAATGCCACTATACGCACACAGCTTAGGTTGTGAAGATAGTTGCTAAAATGCATAAAATCCCTCCTATATGGATCAATGGTCTCATGCAGGGAAGTGTATATATGGTTAACTGCAATTTTGTGTTTCTCTTCCTCCAGAAGGGCAACTCTCATAGTGATAATTCCCAGAGCCTCGCTCTACAGACACACAGCTGCTCTGCCCGTGTGCAGAAAGAGACTTCCGAGCAGTGCGTGCATAGATGGCCTGACATCTCTTACTCCTCCCTGGGGTGACGACACTCCCCTGTTATTTCAGGATCTCAAAAAATGCCCTGGCTGGCTTGAGTGGTATGCTGGCAAGCACACAAAACTTAAAGTCAGACAAATGTGAATTCAAATATCAAATATACCACATGGCGCTGTGTCTTACGACCTTGAGCAAATCATTTGATCTCTTCCTCAGATTCCTGTTTTTTTAAAATCACATGATTATTATGAGAATTAAGACAGGACACAAAAGCAGTTGGTACACAAGTGCTTAATAAACCAATCGGTAGGTTCTCCCCATCTAGGCCGTGCGTGGACTTCTGATCACGGCAGCACAGCCCACACATCCACCTTTCTCATCACATTCCGCGCGCAACTTTAATGAGGCGTTTACTATGTATATGCACAGAATAAAACGAGCATTGCGTCTCCCCGTAAAGTAATCAGAGGGAAAAAAGTTAAGGAAATAATAATGGAAAAAAAGATAAGCCTACATTGCACTCAAAGGTTTAATATTCTGATCAGATGCTTTTAAAATTTGCAGGGTTCCTCTCTGCATTCAGTGGGGAATATGTGCTTTTCCATGGCTCTTAGAGATCAGCACAAAACAGAAACAAAAGTCATTACAGCGCTGTGCTCCTGTTATGGAGAAGTCTTTCACAAAAATGTGGCTGACGTAATCTCCTTGAGGGGAATCTTGGCCATTACCCTCTCTCCTCCTTTTTACGCTTTTTAAAAATGACTGCAGCAAACGCAGACACCCAGCTGTTTATGCCTCAACGTTTCTCTTCACTCTGGCTCACAGACAGTATTTCCCTACTCACCTTTGCTTGGAAAAGCATACAGAAACGGGTGGAGACAAATTAATCATTCTGCAGTTTATCGATTAAGCCACACCGAATCAGGGGCTCGCGGGTGTGCTATGGGGGAGGGGAAGCCAATCGACTCAAGGTTGCAGAAAATATTAATGAAAACAGGCAGGGAAGTTCCAGTCCTTTCTTGCCTTGTTATCAACACGCAGGCTGTGAATCCTGAACATATTGCCCAAGGGCAATAACAAACCCTACCGTGGGGAAAGGGAAAGAGCATTATTAACTCTGCTGCACCGCAGGCTGGTGACAGACAGGGGTTCGCTGTCAGCCTCTGCTTCTCGAATTTTAGAGAAACGGATGCTAGTAAGAGAACACTTATCTAGAAAAGAAGTGAGTTCAGTCCTATCTGACTTATCCCAGGGAAATTCCATGGAAATGAAGGCTGCTGAAGAAGTAAATTGCCCCATTTCTCCATCTACAGTAAAGCACAGAGGGTTTTTCAGGATTTGAAGTTGTAGAAAACTCGTACAGGCAGTAGAAGAGGAAATGACTGCTAGCCTCTCTTTACTGTAGCGCCAAATACAAGGCCAGTGAGACAACGCCATTCTAGTAGACTTCAACCTTCAGCGTAAGCAGGAGTCTCCTAGATGGGTTGCTCAAAAAACTGACTCTCCACGCCCTGCCCAGAGGTTCAGATTCGACAGGTCCAACTTAAGAACCAGAAGTCTACATTTTTTATAAACTCATGGCTGATGTTGATGCAGGTGGTTCTGAGGACACACTTTGACAACACTGTAAAAGTATGAAATGGAGACAAAAGAAGCAATAGTTTGCTTTGGAAAAAAAGGAAATAAATTCAAATAATAATACAAAACCAGTCATTTCCCCCTAGAAACCAGGCTGGACAACAAGCCCCTTGGAGCATCTTGAGTATATATTTGTTTAGTGAAAAAAATGAGTGAATGAATAAATATCTTCATCGTCCGTAAACACAGGCTGACAGGTGACACCATAGTTAGCTTTTACTGAATCTTCAACAACCCTACGAGATAAGTGATGGTGTTGCAGCTGCTACTACTCTCCTCATTAGAAAGGTGAAGAAACTCAGATTAAACCACCGGCCCAGGGTCAATGGCCAAGAATAGTGAAGCGAAACCAACCTACAGCCTGATTCACTATGGATGTCAATGGCTAATGATTTGAGGGCATTTTTCCTAAGAGGGGACACAATAGCTACTTCTGTTGTGGAAAATAGCCCTGAAAATGGCCCTTCTCCCACTTATCTAACCACAAAGACAAATAAACAAACAACAAAAAAAATCTGTTGAGTTCTCACCAAATCAATGATTGGCCAAGTGAAGGGAACATTTTTTTTTTCCTGAAACTAAACCAAAATTTCTTTCTGATGCAACTTCATTTGCAACAAGTTCGACTAGCAGATACCACTCTAAGTAAACTAGTCCCTGCATGTACCATGCACTGAGATTAAACAGGACCATTCAACACCCCTAGCTTTACTCTTCACTGGAATGAGAATCCTTTCCCCAACCTCTATTCAAGATCTCATGTGGCTCCCACCTCCCTGAGGAAAATGTGATCATGCATCCAACCCTCTTACCTTCTCTCTTGTCTGAATTTTCTATTGTGCTTGCAACATGCTTCACTGTCACACTAAATCTGTAGATGAGGGTGAGTATAAACTGCAGAGTAAGCCCAAAGAAAGAGTCAATCCTAAGATTTTGGTTAGAACAGGGTGTGAACAGACAGCACCCCAAGTGCTTGAGGCAATCAGGTACTTTGGAGCCTGGACACCATGAGCCTGACAGCAGCCTGGTTATACAGTGGACATTTGGTAGGGACAGTCATCCCATAGGAGATCTGGACCTTCTTACCAAGACACAGAACCAACGTATGTAATTTTTAAGCAACTGGAATTCCAAAAGGCCCCAGACATACTGGTCACATGGTAGGCCATGTGACCTAGAATCATTTCAAACCACCAGCAGGAAAAATCAAGAGCTAATGGCCAAAAACCTTTATAGCAGCACAACTCCCCCGTCTTCCTCCTGCTCTCTCTCTTTTCGCTTCCTTTCACATGCTGTTTTTTCTGACAAAAATGTTCTTTCTCTACACCTGACTAAATATTAGTCATCCTCGAGGTCTGACCTTAGACATCTCCTATTTCAGGAGGGCCTCCCTGACCTCACAGACTGAGGCAGATTACTCTCCCACTTGGTGGCTCTTGACGATGGCTTACATCCCCCACTAGCCCACAAGCCCCACAAAGGCTGGGAGCCTGACTCGTGTCTGTTCTATTCCTACTGGCTACCATAGTGCTCGCCATAAGATGGGTGCTCAGTTAAAAGATCACTGAATGAAACAGTGAATAATCCAATGAATAAATAAACAAGCCAACTAAGCGTTGATAAAGTCTAAGTTTTCACAATAGGTTTATGGCAGAGACAACTCTGTAAGATTTATTTCATAAACTGTTCTCCCTGAAGAGGTACAAAGTGCATAAGAGCAAACACCATTGACTTGATTTCTTTTGAAAACCCAGGCCATTACAAGATGCTCAGAGAACTCTTATGTCTTGGTTCTAAGTTTTCCACAGTCACTGTAACCAACTCCATTATCTCCCAATGCTGATTCCACACTCAAGCAAGGCAGGATCTACCCTGATTTTTAAAATAATAGTGCAGCTTTAGTTAGATGAGAAGAAACTCAAGAAGTATACCCTGAGCCAGGCGTGGTGGTTCATGCCTGTAATCCCAGCAATGTGGGAGGCTGAGGCCTAGAGTTTGACACCAGCCGGGGCAACACAGCAAGACTGTGCCTCTAAAAAGAAAAGAAAAATGTGTCCGGCATGGTGGTGCACACCTAATCACCCAGCTACTCAGGAGGCTGGATGGGAGGATCACCTGAGTCCAGGAGTTCAAGGCTGTAGTGAGTTATTATTGTGCCCCTGTGCTCTAATCTGGGAGACAGAGTAAGACCCTAGCTCTTAAAGAAAAAAAAAGATCACTGAAACTTTATTGTCTCTCAGGGGAGTGGGGGAGTTAGGACAGATTAAGTAATAAAGAACATCCAATGGTATTTAACATCCATGCTAAAAAACAAAAAAATGCACCAAAATTTTACTTGTCTGTGCTCAGTAGCACAACTTTAATAATAGCATCTGTGAACGGCAGTCTCCATAGGGTGCATGTTAATTATGAGTGAAAAGAAACTGATGCCTTTGACTCTCATTTGCTGGACTTCATTCATTATCGCTAAGAAGAAGCCTTAAGCGAGGAGCTAACACGCACTCAGCATAACTTTGGTCCTTCTGTTTCATGCCTTGGTTCCTACCAGAAATGCCATTTTACCTGCCTGGACCGAGAACACAAAGACCCAGAGCGGAATCTGCCACTTCTGACGTTCTACCTGGTTGTCTGCACATCTTCACAGCGTGTGTTAAATTAGATGAATGAGCTTTTGTTCCCCTAAGTGCCATTTGTTATTTGAAATGCTCTTCTGAATTATTTTCATTTCAAGTCCCTGAATAATGACTTAATTCCTAAACCTAGCCCATCAAAAGTAAATTCAGGCAGGCATATAAAACATTAAAGAAATTGCTACAAAGCCACACTACTATATAATTTCACAGTATTCTAATTGGTGTGTGTGTAGTGGCACAAATACATAGTGGGTCACAGCTGACTCATTTACTACAAATAACTGCAACTCTATCTTTTCTGGAAATCTTTTCTGCTAAGATGGAAACCATTTTAAACAGGAAGACACCTGTTTTGTTCAATGCTGTCAGGGTTTATCATCGTCCTTGCCCACCATTAATTTGTGTAAGCATATGCTCCTGGAATGGGTAACTTCATCAGTGGTCTGCTGCTGTTTTATTTGCAATATTAATTAATAGGGTCACTTCTCATTTCACTAGAGCTTTTTCAGTATGTGAGGGGGTTACCATGACCTTCTGAGTATTTTCAGAATTCAAAAATAATAATTTACTGCTCCAGTTAAAAGATCTGTAAAGTTTACAAGGCAAAATTCACTTTTTTTTTTCTAATCCCCAATTTTGCTAATTTCTTTCCATAGGCAGACGAGTAATATATTCCTATGGGTTTTTACGACCCCCATCATCAGTGACATCATTTGTCACTAAAGCTTCACTAGCCCTTAATAATTTAAGTGTAATAATTTAAGTGACTTTTCTCCAAGTCTTTTTATGCTACAAATATTGTAGTGAGTGCGTTCCTCCCATGGGTGGTGCTGGTGTAAATAAACCCAGGGCACCACCAGTCACAGAGAAGTTTAGCATGTACAATTACGTACAGTGCGTAATCCTCGGTAATAAATGACTATGTTCTGGGTTTATGCATTTAAAACAGCCTTAGGCAGGTCCTTTAGGAGTGTTCCAGAAGGAGGCACAGTTATCACAGAAGATGAGAGCTCTATGTGTGTTATTAACCCTTAAGACCTTTGAGTGGGACAGAAGGTCGAGGTGGAAGACAGAGATGTTGATGGCATGGCTCCTGATCCTGTGCAGGCCTAGGCTAATGCACGTGTTAGTGTTTAAATTTGATCTGTTTTAGAGACAAGGTCTTGTTGTATCTCCCAGGCTGGAGTGCAGTGGCATAATCATAGTTCACTGTCACCTCAAACTCTTAGGCTCCAGTGATCCTTTCACCTCAGCCTGCTGAATAGCTGGGACTACAGGCTCACACTGCCATACCAAGCTAAACTTTCTTATTTTGTTTACATGCGGTATCTCATTAGGTTGCCCAGGTTGGTCTCAAACTCCCGGCTTCAAATGATCCTCTTCCTTATTCTCCCAAAGTGCTGGGATCCCAGGCATGACCCACCAAAGCTGGCCTATGTCATAGTTTTTAACAGAAATATTTAAAAGGCAAAAAAAAAAAAAAAAATTAAAATCAGAAAAAAGCTTATCGAATAAGGATATAAAAAAGAAGCTATTGGGAGGTGCCAGTAGCACAGTGGTTACAGCACCAAACACAAACACCGAGGCTGGCAGATTCAAACCCGGCCTGGGCCAGCTAACACAATGACATCTGCAGCAAAAAAAAATAGCCAGGTGTTGTGGTGGGCACCTGTGGTCCCAGCTACTTGGGAGGTTGAAGCAAGAAAATCACTTCAGCTCAAGAATTTGAGGTTGCTGTGAGCTGTGATGCCACAGCACTCTACCAAGGGTGACATAGTGAGACTGAGACATTGTCTCAAAAAAAAAAAAGAAGATAATCTTTGTCTACAATTATACAATGTATTTGCACTTTAAATTAAGTGTTACTGCAAAAGAGGCAAAAAGCAAAACAACAAAAAACAAAAAACAAAAAACTTAAAAATGGATAAAGTAAAAGTGAAAGTAAGCTAAGTAATTTAGCTTACTATGTTGCAAATACAACCACTTAATTTTGGTACAATGCTTCATCTTCTCCTAACAATCCCATAAAGCTAAGGACATTATTTCTGGTTTATAGATGAAGAAACTGAGGCTCAGTGAAGTTCAGGAGCTAAAATGCGAAATGGAACTTAGCTTGGTTTGAGTTTAAAACTTGAAAATCAGCTCTATTTCTGCTTTCATGGCTAAAGAAACTCATTCACAGCTCTCGAATAGTAAAGAAGTTAAAGCCCTCCTTTAAATTCCTACTAAGGAATATTCTTTCATGCAGGATTGATTTTTATAAACCTTTATTCACACACGCATAGAGCTGGTGTTATACTGAGAGAGATCACCCAGTGTACTACTCGGTTTCCTATTAAGGAAAAGCTCCATATATTAGAAATCCTATTCTATGAGTCCCCAAAGGGAAAAAATACACATGACATCTACGAGGAAACTTACTTCTCCCATGACTACCTGTATCTTTCCCAACCTGGGTCTCTAATGGCATTTAGACTTTCTCATCTCCTACTCCCTTTCACCAACAGAACTTGAATCCATCCATCCCTGAATTCTCTGCTGCCCAGGGACTGTCCAGTCTTTCCCCCATCCTCACACACTATC
The DNA here is from genome assembly GCF_000181295.1 of Otolemur garnettii. Lineage (NCBI taxonomy): Eukaryota > Metazoa > Chordata > Mammalia > Primates > Galagidae > Otolemur > Otolemur garnettii. The sequence goes on from NW_003852444.1 coordinate 10,449,549, forward strand.
AGTGTACAGACAAACCGCTATGGACAGACAGCACACCGTTCTCAATATGTCTGTTCTGTTCCCTTCAAATTCGGTTGTGTAGTTCAGAAACAGGGAAGTTGTTTGGAGAGTGACAGCTCAGAAAGGTTCATAAAGTCGGGCTTACTTTTTCTTATCTGTCAAAAAGGAGGAAAGCGGAGCTACACAGGGAAAGGTATTTGCTGAGCTTTGGTGAGATGACAAGGAATGAGGGGATGTTTGCAGAGCTGAAGACCCAGAGAAAGAAAGATTAGAGAAGGTATTTACCCTACCAATCTGCCAGAGAGAATTGAAAGTTCTCAAAGATAAATGTATTGCTGCATTTGTGGGCAAACACAAAATAGTGCAAAAATAGTACCGGGAGGTCTTGTATACGCTTCAAAAACGGCTCTTGAGACACAGTTTTATAATTAGGGGACTAGAAGCCGTTTACTTTGTCTTTACATGATATAGAGAGTTTGGTGTAAGCCCCTGAGCAGAGGGAATGGGGCAAGGGAAGGAGTGGAACGTGACTAGTGGCAAGGGAAAACCATCTGAAGAGGAAAGATGGGAGAGGGGCCTGGGGGAAGAGGGTGCAGGTTTCAAGGAGACCTAGTAAGAGAGAAGCGGAGAATAACGATCACAGTAACAAAAGCGTTGCATGTTAATAGTATTCAGCCTTTGATTTATTTCTCGGTAATCTAAAGCAAAAACAGTCCCCCCCACCCGCCTCCCACTTATCTTCATTATAAAAATATTGTGCTTCTAGGCTATGTGCGAAAGTAATCACAATTCATATTTTTCTGCATGTAACTTTCAAAAATAAAATACATCCTTCTATCACAAGTACTTATGCTGATAGCTTTTCATCTGCATGGAGAATATTTACTGGGGATGTCACAGGGAGAAAGGCAGTTAGGAGCCATCAATGTCACAGATGAAGTACTAGACAAGGAAACCAACTGTCTTTTCTGTTTATCTCTAAGCTAATAATGAGAATCAATCTACTAAGTAGCATCTGCCTTCTAGAGTTCTGAGTTACAAGGTGTGGTCCTCGTGGGCAATTCTGATGCCAGATAAAAGTCCTGTGAAGTAAGTTTTAAAATCATCCCATTCAATAAATGAGCAATCTATATCTCCAAATCATGGTTTAATGCTATGAGGCTGAGCACTTTATTTATACTATAAGTGATCCGAAGCCTATTTCCATCAGAGTCAACACTCCTTTCTTATGATAATGCAATAATTTTTCAGACTAACGAATCATGATGTTTTCCTGAAAATGCTCAGTTCAAAACCAACAGAACCGGTAGTGCTGAAGACACTAAAGGTGTTGGTTTATTTTTTCATTTTGTTTTGATTTTTAACTTTTTGAAGACAGATCATCCTTCTCCTCTAGATTTCTTCAAGCTTGAATGAGAAGTTTCTGCCTCAGTTCTAAGTTTTGATCTTCTTAGCTGTGATGTCTTCCTTGGCCCAGACCCTAATGAGACTAAGTTGCTGTGCACGTTGTCAATCACCAGCATCAAACGCGGGGAGTGGAGAAAACAGGACTTGGTGTTACAGAACACTGAGGTTCTCTCTGGGCGGAAACGTGTGGTGTGTGACTTCTTTCGATCTCCCCTGCTTCTTGCAAGAAAAGTGCTTTGCACGTGCATAATAATTAAGTCAGAAAAAAAAAAAAAAAAAAAAGCTCTCCCTTTCTCCTTTAGAGACACACAATAAATACACATTCCAAACATGAAACTGACCGTTCTCAATACCAACTAAGAAAACTTTATTTATAAGTTTAAATGAATAGCTTCTCACTATTATAGAATAAAATAACCTAAAAAATAAGGATATATCTCATCCTGCTTTACTCCCTCTTTGAATTTCTTCTACTGTGGTTATTTTACAGATTGGAGTTAATCCCCAATCAGGGAATAATTAGCAGATAGGTATCGGTCACATCTTGTGATAAGAATACTCCTCCCAGCTTAAGCTTCAACATTGTCAGAGCAGTCAGCAAGGATTATTGGTGTAAAATTTTTACGTAAGATTCACTTCCCCATTCCGTGGGATAACTGCCATAGTTAGAAATCTTGAAACAGCCGCTCCATCAGTTATAAGTAATACTCATTAGGATTTGCAATTTAAATCTTAGTGTTACACACACATAAACAGCATACCTATCAACTTTTTGTTATTTTTATAAGAAAACGCCCATTTGAAGAATGAAAATAAGACTAAGAATTCTTAAGAGGGCACAATTTTCATTCATGAAAGGAAATAAGCAACCTCAAGTTGCTGCCAGTGGGAGGAACAAATGAGTTTAAGGGTCCATTTCACAAGTTAAATTCTGGCTCCATCTTATCATTAAGACTTTTCTGTCTTCCCAGTGCCAGAAACACACTCCAAAGGCAGCATTCTCAAGTGGAAACGTACAGTGTTTAGAATAGCTAGACTTCCCTAGTAATGTGCCACACGATCATTTCACATGGAAATGCTAAACATGCCACGTGGGGGAGTCTGTGAACTAGGGAACATACATATGGCCACAAAGAAAATTATCAAGATGGCAGATAAAGGAAAAATAATCAAGCACAGGAGAATATTCTAAGCTGGTGCACAGTATTACTAATAAAGTCTATTTTGTATAGTTTTTAGATGTTTACAAAAGCATAGAAACCTAGAAAATAACCTAACCATAGGAATAGAAATGCCTTGTCTTACTCCTGAGATGGCTTAGCTAAGGTGATCCCCCCCCCACCCCAAGTCGTGGTGTGCTATTAAATGTGCTCCTATTCGGACACTTATCGTATCTCTGAGGACCAAGCTCTTAACAATTACTTGCTGAGGTCCACTCCCACACTCTCCCCCAGGCCCTCCTCAAGTAGCCACAGAGATAACAGGCTGGAACTGCCCCGAGCCTCTGAGTGCATTCTCTTGTGAAAACCACAGCGTGACATGCCAACCGACTCCGTTTTTTCTCCTGTTGCTCAAAAGCAACGACTACGCAGAAGGTGGTAAATGTACCATTAGTTAGGATGACACAGAGGAAAGCCAAGAGAAACCCTCTGAACACCATTCCCCCCTTCCGCAGGAACCCAAGTGAGCATGGAGACGCCAGAGTCATAAACACTCTCTGGTGGTGAGATGGCGCGAGGCGTCACACAGGCAGGGGCTGGCAGAGCGTGTCACAGAGCCAGCTCCTGTAACGCTTAGCGATCGCATTCATTCCAGCTGGCTGGGCTACCAACCATGTCACATACATTGAAAACTGGATGAAACACAACTACATGTGAAGATAAGGAGCAATGAGAGCGGGGCTGGGGCTGTAACCGCAAAGCCGCCGCCTTGTGTAATGGCTCTGTCCCTATCTGGAGAAGAGGAAGTCCGTGGAACAAGAGGTAACCTCAGGGGCATTTTACAAACACTGGGAAGAAATTATACAAAGGGTTTCCCATACTAGAAATTTTAAAAAGAAGAGAGGGCACTTGAGCAACTCTATCGCATCCTTTTAACAAAAGCACAAACATGAAATGAACAAGTAAATGAATTAAGAATTTAATGAATGCTGTGAATCACACTGCCCAATTCTTTATCCAAATTTTGCTAAATAAATACAGTAGAGCCTCCATAGTTGACCCCCTCCTACATTGACCACCTCCTTAAGTTGACCTAATTTTCATAGACTGAACAGGTACCACATGTACGTATCAGTACAGTAGCTTAGTTCCTTATGTAGACCAGTTTGTTACAGTCCCTTGGGTGGTCAACTTACAGAGGTTCTGCCGTGTGTAGATGTGTCCACTCTTCCTCATGCAAGACTAAGGTCTAAAAATAACACTAACAAATGGCCCAGGTAAGTCAGAACTTTCCCCCTCTCCTTTTGTGGCTCCTACCATATCATCATACTATAAAGAATAAGGAATTTGTCATACATTGCGGAAGAGATGTGCTTAAAGTCAATTCATAATAATGTCATGAAGACTAAAATATTTGAGAATATTATACTTGTCATCGCATAGAGAACAAAGAAGGGCCTACAAAGGCAGAAGTCATTTGAGGAAAACTGTAATGCCACCAAATAAAGAGAAGTGCATGCGCTCCAGAAAATAACGTCAACAGAGGACGTTTATAGAGGAGACCTCCCTGCAGGCAGGACCGGGGGTTCTTAAAAGTTCTCATTTTTTACTTTATCCCAAGACCAAAACTAATGGGGAAAGGACAGTGTTCAATTTAAAAATACTCAACTTCTCTTAGAATAGAGATACTTCAACTTTCTTTTAAATAAATTAAATTATATTTTAAATAGGTTTGAAAATTTTCCTTGGGTAAATGTATTTAATAAAAGTCCTTAAGTTATACAATTAATTATATCTAAATTAACCAGCTGAATCTGTAATGTTTCCTTCTTATTTAGCTCTACCTATTTCTTACCTTTACAAGTAAAACTAAGAGAAGGGAACAGTGGTTCGACGAGATCAATGTGAGGAAGTGCTCTGAGAATCTGATCTGGACCTGGCCTGTGAAGACTCTGGGACCCAGGCCAGTCACACGTGTATTATATCTTTCCATATTAATTTTGTAACAGAAAAAACACTTAATCTAAAGTTGTTTATGAACTGTCTCTGAAGTGTTCTACTGAAATGATACTTCCAAGTCAAACTGTACAATCAGAGCCACCGTGGCAGGGTCTCAAAGCCTGAGATGCACCCTGTTGTAAGGTTATGAGTGGAGGCCCGTGCTTGAGGCGTCAAGTAGGAGGTAAGAGTTAGGACTCGGGGCTCTTTCAGCCTAGGCTTGATCCTTGCTCTCCAGGATCGCAAGAGTCTGACCGTGGTCTTCACCTCTCTATGCCTCAGTTTTGGCTCCTCCTATTAATAAGTTGCTGGAGAGCTTCATAATACATAAGCTGATTATAGAAGTGAGACTCAGGCTGCACACCTAAGCGGTTTCCACGTCATGTGACCCTAACATTCCTAGACTTCAGAATATTTGGCCACTATTATTTACTTTCTTTGAGATAATCATAAACACAGGAATTCAAGATACATGCTCATTACTATTTCTAGGTACAAGGAGGAAACGACACTAATGTGTGAGAAATTCAATGTATGCATGGCCTCAAACAGCCAGTGGCAAATTGGATGTGAGTGATGCAAGCAAAGCCATTAGGACTGCATCAATACTCTGACTCCTCTGGTTTCAGTGATGGTTCTCCTGGAGTTTACTGTGATAATGAGCATAGACAAGGGTGATCCATTCAGGACCATGCCTGGTATCTTAATGTGTTCCCCCAAGTAATTCAATCATGTTTGTTCGGGAAAGACTTTGCACTATCTTAGGGACATTTCAAATAGCAGGGTTTCTGAGGATATGCTAATATATTTAAATTATAGAAGGGCTTCCTGATTGCATTAGAAATGCATCCATCTTCCCCTTCTTTTCTTTGCAGAGGGCAAACCACTAGCTTTGTCACAGCCCAATGCAAACTTCTCCAGGCTGGGGTAGCTAATTATATTTTGAGGAGCAACTGGTTTCTGTTTTCGTATCCATCATCCATTAAGTAAAATAATGTCTGAAACACGCAGAGCATACATACATACATTTCACCCAACCCCTCCCAAGTAGGTACATATGTGAATAATAATTCCAACGGCACGTGTGGTAGAGAGCACACAGAAGACTGAGAAGAAACTAAAAGAAAAAATTAGGAGAAAATTTCATAACGCTCAAGGCCATTTAGCTAATACTTTCCTTTTCAGGGAAGGCAGTAAAATATAGAGCTCGAGATATAACTAATATTTTGAAGAGAAATGTCTAGTACCTAGGAGAGCAGTCAACTCTAAAGATCACACAAAATGCTGCACAGATTTCCAAAGCGTCAGCAGAGACTTCCATCCAAACTGAGGAGAACTTCCCGCAGAAGTTCCACAGCCGATGACAAAATGTCTCTAATGTTTACATCTACAATGGTTTTTTTTTCCTAGAGAGAGGAGAAAATATAGGGAAATGAAATTTTTGACAGCCTTTGTGACGTTCAGTAAGGTGGAAGTCTGTTTGCAAACTTCAAACCTGACTGATGTGTTGAGACGCCTCTTCTGATGGGTGACATTAAACAAACGTCTCACAGAGGAGGCCCTCTGATAGGTGTGTCTGGGTTTGGGAGGAGAGGAGAGGAGCCGCTTCGTGTGCTGTCATGGGGAATTAACTGCCTAACTTTACGAGTTTACAGACTATCATTTTTAATCAAACACAGGCAGCCTGTCAGCTGACAGAAAGCACTAAAGGCAGCAGCAGAAGTGACTCTCTCCCTGCTTTATCCTCAGTCTCACCATGACCTAAATAAGAAATAGTCCTCTTTAAATAACTTTACGTGAAACACATTTGGATGTGTGCACTTGTAATCTGTTGATCTGGATATCAAGAGCAAGCCCGAGAAGGAAAACTGGACGCCAATCTGTTTGGGGAGTCTATGGCCCCAGGGTAACAGGAGGGCGCAGCCTGAACCTCCAAGTGTGTGGCACCTGACAGTCAGCTGTCTGTTCTCTGACCGGGACAACTGCGTGATGTTGCTCTCCCTGCAAAACGCCTATTACTGATTCGCTCAATAAATATTTGTTGTGAATCTAGTGTGTGATTAACACCATCGGAGTTCTAGGCCTGCAAAGCCAATGGGGAAAAGGTCACGAGCCTCTTCCTTATGAGGGAGAATCACAGGAGAACCAAGACTTACATAATAATCAGCTGCACGGTTCCCCCAGGGCCCAGAGGAAAAGGAGAGAAAGCACCAAGGGAAGGGGAAGTGGAAGGGGCACACCAAAAGGTCTCCGGGAAAGAATGCTGCTGAGGGAGGAGTAGAAACTCACCACGTGGAAAGGGCCTCAATTAGAGAGAAAGAAACACAGGCACAGCGGAGCACTGTTTACTGAACTTCGAATAATCAACTGTAGGAAGAATACAGGCAAATGAAGGAAACGATCCTTAAAAGCGAATTCTACAACTCTGTCTTTCTCATGAACTTACTACAAGGAACGTGAGAAAAGTCACAAAATGGAGGTAGCCTGGATCCCTGCATCGTCCTGTGGAGGTCCTTGGAATAAAGGTTCTATTCATGCCTGGGCTGTAATCCAGCATCCTGGATTTAGAACAGGAACATAGGTTTTAAGTCTTGTATCCAATACTGTGTCACTGGGAAAAAGAAACTGAACATGCAAACTTTGTGCACCAGAATAGGCATAATAATATGACTCTTTCAATCTAGTTCTAAAGGTTGGTATGAAGACCAAGTAAGAAAATGTACTTGAAAGTATTTTGGGCTCGGCGCCTATAGCTCAACCGGCTATGGCGCCAGCCATGTATACCTAAGGTGGCGGGTTCGAATCCCCAGCCCGGACCTGCCAAACAACAATGATGGCTGCAACCAAAAAATAGCCGGGCGTTGTGGCGGGCGCCTGTGGTCCCAGCTACTTGGGAGGTGGAGGCAGGAGACTTGCTTGAGCCCAGGAGTTGGAGGTTGCTGTGAGCTGTAATGCCACGGCACTCTACCCAGGGGGATAGCTTGAGGCTCCGTCTCAAAAAAAAAAAAAAAAAAAAGAAAGTATTTTGTAAACTGCTACTTAAATGTTAGCTATTAATACTGTTATATACTTTATATATTTAACTAACTACCATAATCTTGGTCATAAAGTTTTTATTATTTACATTCTGGTAGATGACAGCCTGGTAGGCTGGTCTCTCTCTTTTTAACTACTTTTATAACTATAAAATAAATATGTGCTCATTGTAATCAATTCAGAAAAATGTAAAACTGTAACAAAGAAAGATTGTAATTCCACATTCCTTTCTAAGGAAACATATACTCATAAATAAAGACATATCTGTATTTCTATATTTTCAACACCATTTGGCCAGGGTATAATATTCTGTTTTTAACTGGCTTTTCACTCAACGTATTCACTCACAGAATGCATCCTTCTGTGTTAATAAAAATACATCTATTATACCACCACTAATGGCTGGACAATGTTATATGCAAGTACCATAATTTGTGTAACCAACATCTTCTAGATAGATATCCCTATACATGAACACAGATCTTAACTAAACAATCCCTATAATCTGTGCATTTAAGAGTCTTTTTTTTTTTTTTGAGACAGAGTCTCACTATGTCACCCTCAGTAGAGTGCTGTGGCGTCACAGCTTACAGCAACCTCAAACTCTTGGGCTTAAGTGATTCTCTTGCCTCAGCCTTCCAAGTAGCTGGGACTACAGGCACACAACTCTCGGCTATTTTTTTGTTGCATTTTTTTGTTTGTGTCATTGTTGTTTAGCAAGCCCCGGCTGGGTTAGAACCCCCCAGCCTTGATGTATGTGGCTGGCGTCCTACCCACTGAGCTACAGGTGCTGCCTTAAGAGTCCTTTGATCTTTCTCCTTCCCCCATGCTCCCAGGCACTCTTCCATATCATCTGTTCCTTTTTTTTTTTTCTTCCCAGAATCTGCATCATCTGATTTCATGTCTTATTAAGTTTCATGTAATTGTATAACATGCAATGACTTAACCTACAAACTGCCATCTGAGCTACTGGTGTCCTTAGCCCATGTGAATTACAGTGATTATCCAGGAGTGCCATTCTCTGTCTTTTGCAACCACTCCTACTCCATCCCCAACTTCCAAGCAAAGATCTGGAGAGTTCAAAGACAATTCAATTATTTCTTTCATCTCTCTTCTTCTACCCTCTTCCTAAACATCACTAGTAATTACAGATATTAACATTTTCTCTTAATAAGGTTACTCTCTATTCTAATATTTTCAATGGGAAGTAGGTATATTACTTTAAAAATAAAATTTGTGTTCTGCCGTGGAAGCAAGGTGTAAAGTGCTATAATCAAATACGCTTAAAGCCCAACAACTCGTTGAAAGGAGTCAGTGATCAACTCACATTTTGTAAGCATGGGTGGGGAAAACACAGGAAAAAGCTGGAAGAGAATGGGACCCAGGAGCTGATTCCCATGAGATAGAATGGCTGCCAGATAAGGAAGAAAGCGGGAGGTAGTGCTGGTGGGTGCATTTCTGGTAGAAAGAAAGAAGGATAATAACACAGCAGAGCTGGAAAGCAAAAGATTTCATGGGTGTAGAGTGTACAAGGTAAGCACGAGAATGGTGTGCATAAAGTCAGAGAATCAAGTTTTCCGTTCTAGAAAAAAGAATTCAGACTCTGTGAGCAGAAAGTAAGACATTACAAAGCACAGGAACAGCGTGGCCACTCTGGCAGAGCCACAGAAGATGGGTTAGAAAATCCTGGGTTTAATGTAATGGCAACCAAGCAGGAAGCTGAGAGACCGAAGCCCTGGGGACAAGCATGGGAAGGACGGGACAGAAGGATTTGGAAGAAGCAGAACAGCAGAAATCAGTGACAATGCACGTGTGGGGTACTGAGCACGATGATTTTCTAGGTGGACCCTAAGATGTTTCTGGTCTGCTTTCCAAACCAGACAGAATGAAGGGGGATTAAAACCAGGGTTGGAACAGCCACTGAAAAGGGAGAGGCACAAAAAGAGACAGAGGGGCCACCATGAAAATGAAGTTTCCGAGGGTCAAGAGGGAAAATGGAAGAAGCGCGACACTGGGGAAACTATGGATTTTTTTATCATGTATTTTCTTTAATTCTCAAATTACCACAATACCCAAATTAGGAATGTCACTCCATAAAGGCAAAGGCAATGTCTGGCACTTCTAAGGACTCAATGAATATTTGCTGGGGGAAAAAAAAAGTGAATGAAAAAGTAACAGAAAAATACAACTCAACTGAAGAATTTCCCCCCAAAATTTAGTTTAAATCTAGCCAACTCCCATTGCATGTGGGAGCTGCCTCTTGAAAATCAACATGTCAATCAAAAACATGTGAAAAAGAAAATGTAATGAGTTAAGGCTCACAGAGCAGAGGGAATTCCAACTTTCAGAGAAAGATGTTGATTCCTTTTTATTCTTCAGTGAAATCCTTGTTTCAATTTTCTTAAAAGCTTCAAAAAAGAAAGAGCCGTAGCTTCATTTCTGAGCACTGATGGGCCTCTATCAGACCTGTTCAGCATTTCTAAGTTCATTCTAAAGCATGGATTTAGTGGCCTATTTTCATACCATTTCCTTTGCTATTCCTATTTTACTCTTACATTTTAAAAATTTTCCACCATTTTCCGCACAGCTACGAAAATCAAAAGTAAACAGAATATGCAAACGAGAGGTTGATGGCTTCCAGACGCAGCACCCTGGGTGCAGTGGCCAGAGGGGAGAGCGCAGCGGGTGGCGGGCAAGGGGACGCAGCTGGCAGTGATCCTGGCAGCCAGCAGGAGGGACTACAGATGTATTAAAACTCAGAAAACAAGTGTCTGTGACAAACGTGACTGCTCAGAATATATTCTGAGGCTGGACAATTAAGTTTGGGAACTCACCCTAGAGAACATGCTACATACCTCAGTGCTGAATATCACGATGGTCGCCTTCAAGGGACTCCCTGAGGGAAGCTGTGCACCGACCCCAGCACCGAGCCTATCCTTCAAAGCACTGTTGCTAGGATGAGTCCACGAACCTGATTGTCCAACCTTATATATTCTAAAACCTGCTCACTGTTTCTGAGATACTCCTCTATGTGGCTCTTGGCTAATCTCTCCTGTCAAGCTTCTCTCCTGCCTCTTAGACTGAATTTAGTCTTTCAAAAAACTAAACTACTTACTGATGTTTGTGTAAGAACAATGAGTTAAGCCAGACATAGGGGTGTGCACCTATAATCCCACCTGCTCATGAGGTTGAGGTGAGAGGACTGCTTAAACCCAGGAGTTTGAGGCTGAGGTGGGCAGTGATCACACCTGTGAATGGGTGTGATCACACCCATGAACAGCCACTTCACTCTAATCTGGGCAACACAGTAGGACTGTCTCTGAAAAAAATTCTTTTTTTGATTTAAAGTTTCCAACTATCTTTTCTTAAAAGGATGGTTCTTAATTATAAGATACAGTTTTCTTGATGTTGAAATTCCTTTTCTTTAATAAAACTAGAAATTCATATCAGTCGGCAATTATCTATCATTGACTGATTCATAAATCCTGAAGCGTGGGAAGTACAGAGTCAATTAATGCTGGCTTCCCTGGTTTTTACTTTCAAAGCTGTAAAACACAATCTATATTCATCTTCAGAGAAGTAGGCTCCCAATACCCTGGCTCATTGCCTTGCTGTACACTGCCCAGTCCTCAGGATCTCTTAGTAGCCTGAGAGGCTCCTTGGCCTCACAAAATAGGAAATCAAAAGATTTCTTGAAACGTTGTTTAAAGAAACAGTTGTAAGCAGTTCTTAGGACCATAAAATCCAGAAAGTTCCTTTATTCTATTTATTTTTACAATGATGGAAGCATCTTGACACAATGATTCACACAAAGTAACCAACTACTACGGCTACTCCTTCAAACCTGTAGGACCCACACAGGCACCATGGTCATAAAGAAGCCATATTTCAACAAGGATACATGATAACATTTACGTGAAGTTCAATCACAGGCAAAACCAATTTATCCATCATAACAGAAATCACAAGGATGGATATCTCTTGGGGAAGACTATTGACTATCGATATAAGCAAGTTCCAGAGCAGTGTAAATGATTCATATTGGGCTAAGCACGGTGGCTCACACCTATAATCCTAGCACTCTGAGAGGCCAAAGCAGGAGGATCACTTGAGCTCAGGAGGGACCTGCCTAAGCAAAAGCAAGACCATCTCTACTAAAAATAGAAAACTTGGCTGGGCACAGTAGTCCCAGCTACTGGGGAGGCTGAGGCAAGAGGATTGCTTGAGCCCAGATATTTGAGTCCAGAAGTTTGAGGTAGCTGTGAACTATGACAATGTCACTGTACTCTAGCCCAGGTGACAAGAGTGAAACTCTGTGTTTAAACAAACAAACAAAAAAACACTTTCACCCCAAAATGAAATGAAATTAGGGTAAGCAAAAACTAAATCTTTCACAATGCCTCTACTTCCCTCTATTCTTCCTTATAACTGACTATTCTCACATGTCTTGCTTGAATCAAAGAACTTCTCTTTCTCACTTATTAAATAATAAAGTCTTGTGAAAATAGACTTGCTTATTTTAGGGTTTCTTTTTGCTTAACTACAAAAGGAAAATTAAAAAGATTTCCTGACCGTGAAATGAAAAATATTTCACTCACAGTGCAACATTTCTACAAAAAACATAGTAGGCAATATTAATGATCAAATGTTCAAGTGACAAAGGAAGTAAAAAAGTTGAAAATGAACAAGAACCACCTTTGGTATTATACAGAGTATAAAGCCTGAGCAACAAATACACAAAGCTGAAACAAGAGAACAAAGTGTACAGGACTGTGTGTGTGTGTGCTTGTTTACTGAGGAGCAAGGGGAATGGTAAAATAATTTTCCAAATCATGCAAAGAAAACAATGCATTGCCAACACTCAAAGGAATATAAGTTATTAAAGAGAGAGACTGTTTTTCCTCTAGGTATGACTATGTTATTTTTAATACCAAATTACATTATCAATTTAGATTTCAAAATCAGATGTAAATGGGCCTGTGGCTGGACATAAACATATTTCACTGAATGCTGAATAAGCATATTTTGGCTATTGCTGTCCAAAAGATGAATACGTGTTCAGAATACATAAAAAGCAGCACATAAATTATGTAAACATGTTTTACTGAAGAGTCTCTCCTACAGTAGTCTTCTATATATGAGCTCCTAATATGTTAATTGATAACACAATGTAACTGACAAACAGAAAAAAAACTGCATCTAATACATCAGCTTAAGTTTAGGTCAGAATTACTGCAGCAAAATCATGCTAATGTCAGGTTTATTTGGAAACGCAGTTGTAGTCCCGTGTTAGCTTTTACAGCAGAAGAAAGCCAGGGTTCTATCTGCCTCAAGAGTGACTAAAAGAGTTCTGTTACTAGATGGGGGGAAAAAAATAGCAAAACAGAAGGAGACAAGGAAAAAAGAAAGAGGATATCAGGAACTGTGTATCTCTAACAACTGCTCTTGACTTGGCCTCGACAGGGGTTTCCTCTCACCCTTACAGTGGAAAGGAGAAAGTCAATGCCAACACGACCCCTCAGTCAAGGGTACTCCTTGACCCGGCCAATGATGACCAACAGCATTAAACTGACATATAGGAAAAACAATACAAATAAGCAAGACTGGAAGATACAGGTCTACCCGGAGCTCTGAAGTTACATCAGAACGTGTTACAGAATTATAGACTGAAAGAAGACAGACCCGACAGCTCGACACCAGTTAACTGCATCTCGCATTCCGTTTCTGGTTAAGCATCTCCATAAAGAATGTTACCTTCCAAGTAAAGCATTCCATGTCTTTATTCAGTAAAAACTTCTCATCATGTAGAGTGAATCTGTTTAACATTAAACCAACCAGCTCTAATATAGATTTGAGAAGCAACAAAGAAAAAAAAACACTATCTTTTAAGTGATAGTGATATAAAGTGACCTCTTCATACATATGTGAAGAGATACCAAAACTTAGGTTTTTCACTGGTATTTCCAGTTTTTCCTACTATTTCTCATAAGGGATGTGCTATCCTTTCGTGCTAACTAGATTGGCATGTTTCACCTCTTTCAATGTAGTTGAAATGTGCGTAGATACACGTGTTGGAACTTGCATTGGCTTTCCACTTTAATTAGTAACATAAAACTGCCAGTTAGTTGTGATCAATGCTTAGCCATACATCATACAAAAAAATTTTGAAAATACAAAAGTAAAAGAAGCTTAGAAAAAAATTCTTTAATCTCCAAAAGTTAGTTGCTTTCCAGGTTAACAGCATTTAACAGTCATCAAATACATTCAAAAGTAGTTACTGAAATGCAGGGTTTGAAATCTAAACATACCACCACTCACCCAGTGCTTCACAGGCCTTAGAGGTCAGACAGACTGTAAAAATAGCAATATTTTACATAATTCTTAGGACAGTGAAAAAAGTTGTATGTCATAAAAATGCAGCAGGATGGCCATATTTCCTCCCACGCATGAATAATGTATGATCCACAATGTTATTTGCTAGGCTGTCTAATCACCAACATCTTTCAAAATGTCTACATGAGCTTTAGCTCATTAAGAACAAACATATATCTGTATAAAAATATCATATACCTGCGAGCACTCAGAATAAGATGCTGCCAAAGACCAACATGCACATCAAACTGACATGAGTGGCACAACTTTCCTACATTTCTCAAAGATAAAAATATCAGGAAAACATCTGGGTAGATACCTAGTAGAGGAATTGCAGGATCCAACGGTAGGTCAACTTTTAGTTCCTTGAGAATTCTCCAAATTGTTCGCAAAACACCATATTAGTTTACAATCCCACCGACAGAACAGTTTATAGTAATTTGCTCTTCATCTTCTCAGATGTTTTCCTACTTATTGGACAGAATAAATAAATCTGAACTATGAAAAAATAAAAATCAGAAAAACAAATAAGGAAGGATTACTTCAACGGTGACATTCATGCTTCTTCTTTTTTTTTTTTTTGACAGAGCCTCAAGCTGTCCCCCTGGGTAGAGTGCTATGGCTTCACAGCTCACAGCAACCTCCAACTCCTGGGCTCAAGCGAGTCTCCTGCCTTCGCCTCCCAAGTAGCTGGGACCACAGACGCCTGCCACAACGCCCGGCTATTTTTTTGGTTGCAGCCATTATTGTTGTTTTGGCAGGTCTGGGCTGGATTCGAACCCGCCACCTTAGGTGTATGTGGCTGGCGCCTTAGCCACTTGAGCCACAGGCGCCGAGCCTTCATGCTTATTCTAAAGAGTCAAACTTATAAATCCCTCTTTCAAAGCAAACCTCACTCTCTCACACACATGTTGCATATATTTAATATCAATAAACAATCCAGGAGCTGTATACTCTGTAAATAAAAGTGAAAAGAAACCCAACACAAACAGAATAAATAAGAATGATTTTAAATTATAAGGATTCTTATATTAGAAAAGGTTTTATAATCTCAGGAGTACCTACAATTAGTCAAAAATTAGTTTATTCAACCATAAGCAATTCAATGTAGTAATAAGAAGAGTGAAAGGAAAAAGTATCCAAATTTCTAAATAAAAACTCGTAAAACCGAAATTATTTTGTTACAGAGAATATTAGCGTATGATCGGTGCTGTTAAAGAACCAAATTGATAAACTCATCTTTATATATCTCATATTTTACTCAATAACAAACACTTCTGAAGTACAAAAGAGGTAAAAAGATATTTTTAAAAAGAATATACCATTTTTAGGTATGAAAGACTGATTCATTTCAATGTTGTTACTAAAGAAAAAATATTAACAGTATTTTCCTTTATATTTTATTTATACTGGTAAAAAAGAATTCACTTCAAGTCAACAACTACATAGTAAATACCCCTATAACTTATTAATTCTTTAGCAAATATTTATTGTCTATTCCATTCATATCGGACCTCTACTCCACCTTCATTTGGAAGCAGTGTCAGGAAGGTATAGTAGAACCTCCATAGTTGGCCACCTCCTTAAGTTGACCTAATTTTCATAGCCCAGTCAGGTACCACGTGCACAGTAAAGTAAGCCTAGTTCCTTACGTTGACCAGCTTGCTACAGTCCCTTGATTGGTCAACTTGCAGAGGTTGTAATGTATTTGAAAAAGGAAAGATCAGGAGAAGGCAAAATCCCAGGATGTGATAGGAATGCAGATGTGGAGTTCTGAAGACTAAAATGGTCTTACCAAATTCATTCATTTGTGAGCAGGAGTCAGTGCCAGAAAAAACTGAAAAGACCTTTTGTACTTGACCAAGTTTAGACTAATATATGCAATTCATAAGTAGTTAAGTGATATCTCAGAATTATTCTCTACAATAAGCTCTATGGATATGTTGAGAAATTATTTTAAAAAGAAACAAAAGCAACAAATAAACAAAACAACCACACTTGCTGCAAAGCAATCTCATAGACCATACTGGTTTTTTAGAAGAAAAGAATGGAGTTCAGCTATTCTTTAAAAACTCTCATATATCAGAAATGCCACATAGGAATCTAATGTCCAAGACTGTCCAAGTAGGCCTATAACAAAGGTTTATTTTCTTTTTCTAAGATATAATTGTTAGAAGGGACAGAGAATTTTCATAATACTGAACAGAGTAGTGATCATGATTTTGCCATTAAAAACAGGGATTCCTGAGTGCCTTAAGTCTTATAAAATAAAATCTTAGAAAATAATTTCTTGATAGCCAAGGTCAGCCTCTCTCAAAGCCTACAGAGCCTTTATAAGTTTCAGATCTAGTCCCAAAAATTTCTAAAAAACCTGAATATAATACCCTCTTGCTGTTTAAGCAAAAAGGAGACCATTTTACCTTGTTCACAAGTTCCTTACCCCGAAACAACCACTGCAGTGCACACCCCTGTTCATCAGTCCTGCTGTTCCTTGAACAAGTTCACCTTCTTCCTCTTCACATACTGTTTCCTCTGCCTAGATAATTCTCTCCTGGATATTCCCATGGATTCCTCCCTCCCTTCATTTCCAAGGCTAATCGAATGATCTCAGAAAGGCCTTCCTAGTTCACCCTATCTAACATAGAGCCCCACCACCCCACCAGTCACTATCAAAATTTTTTTCAATTGAAAAGTAAATTTGTTTCAGGTTAATGTGAGGGTACAAACAACTAGGCCAACATGTTTGACTTTGTTAGATAAAGTCCCTCTTGTAGTGACAACCCACACACAAAACGTGGGTATTTTATTTCATTTGCAGCTATTGTACATGGGATTACTTCATTGTTTTCTTTTGCAAATAATTCATCATTGGCATGTTAAAGAGCTACTGATTTCTGAATGTTGATTTTGTATCCTGCAACTTTACTGAATTTGTTTATCAGTTCTAATGGTTTTTTGGTGGAATCCTTAGATTTCTCTAAATATTAAGATCATATCATCACTTGGATATGTATCAAATTAAACAAAATTAGTATATTGAAGAGGTATCAGCATTCTCATGTTTATTGCAGCATTGAATAGCCAACTGTCCGGCACTAGAGGAATGGATAAAGAAAATGTGGTACATATACACAATGGAATATCATTTAGCCATAAAAAGGAAATCCTATCATTTGCAAAACATGGATGGAACTGGAGAATATTATGTTTAGTGAAAAAGCCAACCACAGAAAGACAACTCGATCTCATGTTCTTACTCATCATGAAGGAGCTAAAGATTAAAACAACTGGTTTCCTGGAGATACAAAGCAGAATAATGATTACCAGAGGCAGAAAAGAAGTGGAAAAGAATAATGATTACCAGACGCACAAAAGTGAGGAGCGGGCAATAAATCAGGAATGGTTAATGGATACAAAACTAGATTTAAATAGAATAACATCTAGTATGATGACATAAGAATGTGATTACACAGTCAACATTAAGTAACTGTATAATTTTTAAATAACTAAAAGAGTAGGAATGTTCCTAGCACAAAGAAATAATGTTTAGGTGATAGATACCCCATGGCCTTGATTTGATTTTTACACATTCTATACAACTATTATATACCTATAATAATTAAAAATTAAATATTTAAAAATTAGGGCCAGCCACAGCGGCTCACTCCTATAAGCTTAGAACTTTGGGAGGCTAAGGTTGGAGGATCACTTGAAGCTAGGAGTTTGAGACCAGCCTAGGCACCAGAGAGAGCTCTATGTCTATAAAAAATTAAAAAAGAAAAATTAGCTAGCTTGCCAGCACACACCTGTAGCCCTAGTTCCTCCAGAGGCTGAACCATAAAGATCACTTGAGCCCAGTGGTGTGAGATTACAGCGAGTTATCACCATACCATGCATTCCGGCTTAGGTATGAAATGAGCGGCTGCTCAAAATAAATGAATAAACAAAAAATTAGACCGTGTTCTAGTCCTATCTTCACTTTCAGTTGTCTAGCATCTCAAATACAATAAACAAAAGAGCACCAGTGCTAAAGAATGATTAAAGTGTTTACTACATTATTTAATCATTTTCTCTAACTGTGAAATTTCAAGTATATTCTCTGGAGGAGGTAACTGAGGTTAAAAGAGGGCTTAAGTGCGGAGTCCTGACCTGACAGGTCTGGGTTCCTTAGATGAGGAAGAGGTACCAGGGACTTCCCTTTCTCCCAGGGCCCCGAGACGAGGCCAGCTGAGTATATAGAGACAATTTCCGGGCTCAGGGCGTCCTCACTCTTCACTCATGCCCTTGCAAACTAGCACTTGGGATTTTGTTCCTAAAGCAATAATGGGCTGCATGAAATCCTGCCCCCCTTCTTTGATGACTTCACCTGTGTAACTAGGCATGTTTGATGGGGTGAACACACCACCACCAAGGTCATGATGCCATTTTCATTTAGCAACAGCCCCACCAAGGTGCCTCAGGAGTCCAGCAACCAACCAACCCAGCAGGAAAACATGAGCGCATATTCCAAATAGTACATAGTACTAGTTAGGCCGAGGCAAGAATTTAGATCTCCAAAGGGAAAGTTTTCGTTCTCCTTTGTGTTTTTCAATATGAAGGACTGTAATAACAAATGTAAGGCACGATAAATGATCTGCTTTTAGATTTTTAGAGACTAATGAGTAATACAAAATTAAAAGAAAAAAAAAAAAAAGGATAAATTCTCACTCCTTACACCACAAACCTCAGAAACGGCAGCCACAAAGTAATTACAAATTTCCTAAAATGACTACATTATACATTAATTGCAATAAAAAGATTCACTCAGTGTTAAACTGTGGTTGCAATCTCAATAAAATGTGATTCACTGCCAAAGGTTTATGTATGTTTAGATGATAGTTAACCATCACCATAATTATTCAAAAATAATAATTCTTAAAAAGAAACCTACACGCATGTCAGCCTTACACAAAAGAAGGAAAATAATGCCACTAAAACCTCAACATTTAGCATATCTTCCTTTTCTTCCACAAATTCAAGTCCCATAAAATAAGTTCTATTTATCAGAATAAATCCATTCATTTCCCTTAAAGGGTTTCAGAGAAAGATGGAAAATAGCAAACATGTTGATGGTGTGGGGAGGGCATTAGTCATATCATTTGCAGGGTCTATATTATGGGGAAAATGTTTTAGAAAGTATGAGTGTGGCTAGCAACTTATGTGTTTGATACGTTTTTGTTCATGTAGACACATGGGCAGAAAAATTGATTAGATGACCTCTTATTACCAAAAGCCTTCATTAAGGGTCTCAGCAGGCAAAGAGTATTGTAAGCAAGAAAATACTATGTCCCATTTTTCTAGAAATTCACTCTCCAAGAGACAGGCTTGACCAGAAAGAGAAAATGGTAAGAAAAAGCATGAAATAATCAAGGCCAGGGGCCAGAAGAGTAAGAGGGGGTGTGAAAGACAGGACATCTGCCTCCACCGTCCTGCGGGATTTCCTAGTGATGAGACTGCAGTGGTTAGGACAGCACAAAACTAAATTGGCCGGATAACCAGAATTGGGGACCTTGTACAGTCATTTTATGACAGGAAAGTACCAACGACTCCTGGGAATATAGAAAACAGCATAGCTGGAATCTGCTCTGTGATTTCTCAGATGGGTGGTTCAGAATTTTCAACATAGAGAACGCTCTAGGCTGCAAAGAATACGTTGCCAGTGGAATGAAAATCCTGAAAAAATGTTTTCAATAAATGAAATGTGTAGAAAAGTCACGGGCAAAAGTTCAGAAAGACAGAGTTCCAGTCATGCTGATGCAGAAAGAGTAGCATAAGAAATAAAGCGTTTCTCCCTCCTAGTGGAAAAGAAAAAACTTGAGTTCACCAAAAACCGTACAAGAAAGAAGGGACATAATATTTAAAAAGTCAACTTGTAATAAGTTCCTTGCAAACTTATTTTTTAATGTCATATAAGTTATAAAGAATACTTATTATAACCAATTAGAGAGTTTGGCAAATTAATAAGTAAAAATGATATGAGTGGCATGATACGAGTGAGCATGAGGAGGGGGTCCTGGGTAACAGGATATGGATTTCCCAAGAAATGTCCAACTCGTTTCAAGAGAGGCTGAACCGATTTGCATCCTCCCACAAGAGATCCACTGATGGTGTCCTCCACAATATTTGTGTTTGCAGGCTTCTTAACTCCCATGCACCTACCAAGACACTACCTTGTAAATAAGGATGCAATCTTGTTATTTTGTCTCCCCAGGACCTGGCAAAAAACCAGAGCCCCATAACTAAACAGTGAGTAAAAGTGAAGTGAAGGAGCCGAGCCGAGACTTCAGCCAAGATATGTTGCTGTGCTTCTCATTTTAAATTTCAATCTGGTACTTTTTTGCTGCCTTTCACTCTTCTACACTGCCTCTCTCATCGAGCTAGACCATTTTAAAAACCACAGAATGGGAAGCACATTAACTTTCAACTAGCATGGAACAAAAGCAGTGAGCAAAAGATAGAAAACGCATCTATATGATTTTATTTAAATAGCCCATAAAAATAAGAATACCTGTTTCCAAACAAGAGTTTGGACCAGGGAAAATACACATCCTAAGTATTTCATAAACATTTGTTAATTGTGAATAAACGAAGACCAAAAGGAAAAATAAAATAATTTAAATGGTAATAGTAATAGTGAAATACACCAGTATGAAGTGGCTACTGATTGTTCTAATTATAGAAACTAAATTCATAGTTTCAAGAAGAGATAAATCACTCAACAAATGCTGAAGTGCAAAGTCTAAAATTAAAAAAGAATATAAATACCTTCGTCATTAGAAGTGCCACAAGCCCATTATGAGTTTTAAAGTGGGGCTCTGTAATGGGTTTGAGAAGCAAGCCTGCAATTTGGGCCAAGGGCTTATTTAAAGTCTATAATGGTCATCTGCTTATCAAGGAATTAACTTCCCCTGCAGACCACACAATATTCCTGTGACTTCCATTAAGAGACAGAGAAGAAAGAATGATAGAATGAAAGATAAGCAACAAATTTCTCCAGTTCTAATCAATAATAAATTAAAATTCGGAATGAAAGTGGAGACCAAACAAGTGCGTCAAACCTGTGGGAGTACCATCAAGCCTTAAAAACAACTATCTAGCAAAACAGCATTTATATTTAATAACACTTTAAAAAATTATCAAGAACGGTAATACATTAAACTCTGCCAAGCTTCTACAAGAAATGCATTTTAAGTATGAATTAAGTGCTAGCACACACAAGTTATACATTTCTTTCTCCTAACTTTACATTTCAAAATTTAAAAAGCTGCTATGGGAAAAATCTCTTGAAAAATGATTACTGATAACGTTACTAAATAAGCTTCTAAAGGGTTTCATCTAGATTTGAGAACATCATAAGCATGAAGAGCTCATTTATCCAAAACTAACACATAACTTAGCCTGAAATCCTGGCATTAAATCTGGGTTAAAAGATGCCTGTAACAATTGGGGGTTTTTAAAAATTTGTTTTCTTAACAGCAACATTAATTAAGTAAAATGAATTGCATTTGGAGATGACAGTGAATACTAAATTACCAAAGTCAATTGATATATATGAGCAACATTGTTTAATCTAGAAATTCTATATCATTTATTTACTGTACATATCATATGTGTAATACATGTCAACTAAACATGTATTACATGTACAAAAACAGTCTTAATTCTCTTAATCCCATGATTCTTTTTTTTAAATTTATTTTTATTTTTTTGAGACAGAGCCTCAAGCTATCCCCCCTGGGTAGAGTGCCGTGGCTTCACAGCTCACAGCAACCTCCAACTCCTGGGCTCAAGCGAGTCTCCTGCCTCTGCCTCCCAAGTAGCTGCGACCCCTGGCTATTTTTTGGTTGCAGCCATCATTGTTGTTTGGCGGGGCAGGGCTGGATTCCAACCTGCCACCTTAAGTGTATGTGGCTGGCACCTTAGCCACTTGAGCCACAGGCGCCGAGCCAATCCCGATTCTTAAATTAAATGAATTTACTTGCTGTAAATGTTTGCTACAATGGATTTCTTAAGGTTAATAATATTTAATTGAAAATGTTTTATTGTGTGAAAGTCAAATTTTTGTTTTTTAATTTATGTATTTGTGTTTTTGCATTCAGAACCAGTTGAGGAAAGTGATCAAAGCACGTGTTACCTAAATAAGAGATCTGTTTTAACTAGTTCTAATGGTATTAATGAGAAGGTGGGAAAATGACAGTAATAAACTGTTTATGTTTTAGAAAATTACACGCAATTTCATCTCTGGCCAATTTAGTAGCATTTGTTTAACTGTTGTAGCAAGTGCATCAAATATTTCACAAGCTAGTTGAGAAAGTTAAGTTGATAGTCTAAGATGCCTAACTTTTAGGGAACCCAGGAGTTTCTGGTCCATTATATGAAAATCCCATAAAATATATACTAGTTCTTTACAGAGAAAATGTACGAATAATATTATATTAGATATCCGGGTCCAAAAAGTACCCTTTTAGAAACTGTGGTTACAAATACATATCATTAAATTTACCATCTTAACCATTTTTATGTGTACTAACTATACCATGGCCTTAACTGTAGTCACACTGTTATATAACAAATCTCTAAGCAGTTTTCATCATTGAACTGAAACTATGTACCCATCGAACAAAAACTGCCCTTCCCCAAAAAACACCTATTTAAAGACACAAAAGGTTCATATATTTTTTTAAATGGAAGCACTATGGATTCTTATTTCCACACATTCATACAATCACTATATCACAATAAAGTGAATACTATAATAGATTTATTCTACCCATCACAGTGTTACCTTTCAATATATAGAGAAAACCATATTTTCAATTGATATAATGTCCTAAATTTTTGTAAATCATATTTGTTCAGAGATCTGACAA
Source organism: Otolemur garnettii (assembly GCF_000181295.1). Lineage (NCBI taxonomy): Eukaryota > Metazoa > Chordata > Mammalia > Primates > Galagidae > Otolemur > Otolemur garnettii. The sequence goes on from NW_003852444.1 coordinate 10,472,431, forward strand.
TTCTCCGAGGATACCTGAGTAATTAGTATAAATGGGAGGGATAGATTATCAGTTGGCAATTTTTCCCAGTAAAGGGCAAGAGAGTCAATATTTTAGGCGTGGTGGGCCACAGGGTTCTGTTGCAATGATTCTACAGTGAAATGCACAAACACAGCTGTGGGCAGTACAAACACGAATGAGCGTGACGGTACCTACGAAAATGCATTTATAAAGCAGGCGCAGCCTAGATTTCTCTAGTGGTCCATAGTCTGCCAACCCCTGAGAGACAGATTAAGAGGACAGGAAAGAAGGCCAGAGGACAGAGAGAGGCAGGAGTGAGGGAATGGGAAAGAAAGAAAATCAAACAGAAGTACTAGCAACTATTACTCCTGAGAACAAGTAGGAACTCAGGGGGATTGACATGATCTATTCTATTGACTAACTTTGATATGGAGGCCCCAGAAAACGGAACAAATTTCTTTTATGACTGGCTTCCATGCTGACTGAACTATTGGCATCCAGAACATCAGCATAAATAATGAAAATATTGATCCTGAGTGAGTACATCACTGTACTTACCTTAGTAATGGATGGAATATGACAGTGATGTTCCTGGCTCCAGGTTTGCAGACAAATTTTGTTCCTCCACCTTCAATTAAGTTGTCATCAGGACCCCCTTTCAGAAAAAAGAAAAAAAAAAGGAGATTTAGCACACTGAAATTTTATAAATAAATGATCCAAGCCCATCTGGATGAGTGCTGTGCTGTCATAAGTAGAACCATATTTAGAAACAATTACCTTCAATACCTATAAAATTATTTTGAATGATTTAGTCCAGCCTTCTCACTTGAATAAACAATGGATTAAAATTTTCATTCTCCAGTCAAAAAATAGAAGCAAAATAAGAATGAATGGTATAGTTAAAGCAATGGTGTAAGGATATCGCTCAATTAAAATTTTGATCTCTAGCAAACAGTGTCTACCTTGGACAGTACAGCACATCAAACTTTCAGGGGAAGGAAGAGTCCTTCAAAGTTGCCCTGTGCTATAAAGGTTGTCACAGAGACTGACAGAAGCCTAACTATATTTTTTTAAATCTAAGATCCCATCAATTCTAAGATATACTGTTATTTTGTGTTAAACTAAGAAAAAAAAGGTTAATTAAACTATACAATTATTAAAAAAAACTATACAATTATTTTTTATTTTATATTTTCTTATTTAAAACCTCCTTTGAGACACAGTAGCTCACACCTATAAGCCTAGCACTCTGGCAGGCTGAGGCAGGTGGATGGCTTGCCATCACAAGTTCCAGACCAGCCTGAGTAAAAGCAAGACCCTGTCTCTAAAACAAATGGTCGGGCATTGTGGCAGATGAGGTGGTCCCAGCTACTGAGGACACTAAGGCAGCAGTATCCCTTGAACCCAGGACTTTGAGGTTGCTGTGAACTAAGACACCACAGCACTCTATTCAGGGTGACAAAGTGAGACTCTGTCTCAAAAACAAAACAAAACAAAACAAAACGTCCTTAGGCTTTTTAAGTAAATAGATGTTTACTATAAATCTCTCAAGCACATTTTGATAAGGAAATACAAAAATATGAATTCATTAATCTAGTAGTAAAACTATGTGATATTCAAAGTCTGGTTCTTCTGAATTACTATGGCACAGAATTGTCAATGTCGTTTTTTATTTTATTTTTTTTTATTGTTGGGGATGATTCATTGAGGGTACAAGAACCAGGTTACACTGATTGCATTTGTTGGATAAAGACCCTTTTATAATTGTGTCCCATCCCCAAAAGGTGTGCCACACACCGTGATCCCCCACCCCCTCCCTCCTGCCCTCTCTCTGCCCCGTGTCATCCTGTGTCACCAAGAGCATCAGTTTCTTACAGGAGAGCTCCACGCATTCAGTATTTTATTCCAAGCTGCTGATTCCCATTCTGTAAAGGTTTAAGTTGATGCTATCAAAAGGGTTTCCTGTACAAACTAGGAGTCAAATTCTTCCTCAGATGGTCCTTAACTGATTGATTAATTGAAACAATGAAAGGTCAGAAGAAGTGATGGCCAAGCTCACACAGGCTGTGGCGCTCCATATTCCTCATGACTGTTTTCCAGGGGACAGCCACTAAGATGCCCCTCCCTCCCTTCAGAGAATTCAGAATGTGAAAACTTTGGATGTTGAGACAAATGCCCCTCCACATGCTCCTACTTCTTTCCTTTGGAAAACCTGGGTGCTCTCCACCTTTTATCCACTCTGAGGGATGCGAAGTGACTTCTTTGGTAAAAATTGAGAAGCAAAAGCTGGGCATGCATGGCACAGGAAATCCCGTACTCCACTATAGGAACCAGAGCACCTGCAGACAGTAAGTGGTGTCTGGTGGAAGTTCAGATTTCAAGGCCTTGCCTGTCAGAGAATAAATTTGTCAACATTTGATGTTCAGCTAGCCAGCCTCATTTTACTCTCAAATGGTTTCATGCTTCAGCCCAGCTTATGTAAGGGCGGTGTTCCACTTTCTGCCTACCCTATTCATATTATTTCTCAATAGCTTCAGAACTCTGGCAGGAAAGATGGCTGCCATCGAGTGGGCTTCCTCAAAACCCCAGCAATCGATATGTATAGTTGGTTTCTTTCTTTTAAATGTAACGTTTTATTTCTGAGTCCAGTTCTTTGCACCATGCGAAACACAACTAAATCTCATTTGATTTATTATCTACCTCAACGGTCTGAGGCATCTTGGAAATTGACGGATAAAAACATGTGAAGCTTCAGAAATCCATACTCGGGATCATCAAGACTTCCCAGAGGCATCAGAGTCTAGACAAACACCATTTGGATCAGCTGTTTTCACCGACTAATCAGAGTATAATTTTTCTCAAGAATAACAGAAGAGCACAATGGTGTACACGGCTCTTAATTTATTGTAAGCTTGTCTTTCTCACTAGAAAAAAAATGCATCTTGTAATACCATATTTGCATCAGAGATACTAAAGTCTTGCTAAGTTTTGTTGCATTAAAAAAAAGGAAAGCACCAGATGGACACAAACAATATTCCTTTAACAAAAATGCTCCTTGAAAGGTCACAGAGTATGGTTACAAAATATATATATAGAGAGAGAGAGAACAGATATACCTTCTTTATTAACACTTTTCCTTCAGACTATAAAATATAATCAGAATTGAATCACCAATAAGATGTAGAAGAAACCAGGATATATTCTGCACTCCAGGAACAGATAAATAAAACTACACACATAAAAACACATTAATTACTCAACATGAACATATCTTTTAAGGATATATGTGAGTTGGACTAGATGATTTCCAAAGGTTTCTAAATCTTCTGAAGTACAATGGTTAAATTCATGCCTCATTGACCTCCCTCCAGTCAAACTATTGCCCTCGTTCACATTGAATACATCGTACATATGCCCGCCTGTACCCCTTGGCCAAACTGCCCTGCTATCTGCAGGTCCCTCTCCCCTCCCACCATTCCTTTAGGTCCCACATCTAACCCCAAACCATCAGATGCCCCTCTCCAAAGTTCACAGTTGCAGTAACCGTGACTGTATACAAACACACCCACGTGAACAGCAACATAAGTCATTTCTGTTATTGTTAATATGTCTTCAAATGCTTACACAACTTTTCCCACTGAGAGGTAACTTCCAGAAAAGTGATTATACAAGCTTATATTCGCTGAATGAAGGAAAGAACAAACAAAGACCTAACCTGGTAGAATGATACCACAATTAGATGAAAATGCGTACATAGAAGCCCTTTGTAAATTGTTAAAAATCTAACAAATGTAAGCAGTTCTGCCCATATCCCCAAAGCCCTGCAGGTAGCAGGTATGCTTGACAAACATTTATTGATGACAATACTGCAGAGAACAAAAGATAGGGTACAATAGAATAACAACAAATTATAGCACGGAAGCCACTAGAAATATCAGTGAGAGGAACATTTGGCTGTGAATCTAAAGGCATAATGATGACCGTGCGTGAAGCTGGAAACTGAATAACACTTTCATTTGTTCGAAACCCCTGCTAGCTACAGAAGGATGATTAAGATGATTACTGATTCACACAGGATAGTTAAGCTAAATACAAAGTAAAGTTCAGGCACACAAATGAAAAAAAGAGACTCTCTTCTCTACCACAATCCCCCAACAAAATTCCACCTGCAGGAACCTCACACCCTCTTCCAGTTCCACCACCAGTGCCGGCTACGCTGCCTTTGACATGATTTCCTCTTCTCAGAAAAGAGAAGCCCAAATGTAGCTTAGTAAATTACTGATAGACAGCACTAACCCCGTGAAAATATTCTCAGAACTAAAGTTGTAAGAATGTATTGAAAAACTGTAGGTCTGTAAATTTTGACTATCTGAAATCTCCTCTAGCATTTTAGCACCCTGGATGAAAAACAAAACTCACTCTCCTCACCTGTCTTCCTGGGATCAAGCAACTTGGGATCTGCTGTCATGAACCCGGGGAAGGAAGCGTTCAATCCTGAGGAGAGCAGGGGTCTGACCCGGGCTTCCCTCCCCTCCGTTCTTACACTCCCAGTCTAACTGTGGCTGTCAGGGGCCCGAAGACGGGCACCAGAGAAAATGGCGACTGATGACAGGTGGCTGGCATGAAAGGAAAACTCACGACAATGTTACAAGTAGAAGATAATTGTGCAAAATGCCCTGGTCATATTTCTTTTCATTATTGGAGTATCTGAAGATTATTTTCTATTTTTTAACCTTGAGGACAACGGTTTGACCGGTTCTTCTGGACAACTAGCAACAGGCACCAAGACCTCCTGAAGACTGCAAGGAATTCAACATCTTGAAGCTCGCAGGCTAGCCCCTTCTTTAAGAATTTATTTATTTTTAAGTAATTAGCTCCTCACTTTATCCGTTCCTTGATTCTTCCCAACTATAAATTAACGTAGTTTGTAACGAACATAGTCATATTCATAAAACGCAAACAGAAAACCAAGGCCTGAAAAAGAATTGGAAACAAATAGTATTCTCATGGAGATGACCATGGCACAGCACAAAATAATCTGTGTCAGACCCAGATCTGCTAATTATTGTTACACAATGTGATAAAATTACTGACATCATCTGACCCTCAGCTTTCCCACTTATAAAGACTACAATAAACTCTCTGAAGGGCTTGTGGTGATTTTTAAGTCAGATAACAAAGAAAAGAGCATTCAGTACAGCGTTTAACACCCGGTACATCTCAAATAAACGTCTGTCTCCTCTCCCCTTGAGAATTACCAAGCATTTAAGGATCTAACTAATTTTACACATACACATACACAAACACAAATGCAAACACACAATGTCTCTGGAATGTGGATTAGGAAGAAAAAAAGGTCCAAATGCAAAAAAAAAAAAAAAGTTATTCTTGTTACTTTAGGCAACACAGTACTAGTCAATTAATGAGAATAACTTCTTAACAAATGTATAAAATATACCTATCTTATTTGAGGGGGCAATATTATTGCAGTGAAATATTTAGAAAATTGCTGGGAACACTTATGGCATGACAGAATGAGATAAGCCTGTCCCTACTCCTAATTTTTCAATTCAAAATAATCAATATTAAGTGTACAGGCTTTGAAATTATGACTGCCTTGTACCAAGCACTTAAATAAAAATAACACAGAACTTGACGTTGACTTTTACTGAGACACAGAAAGCAGCATGCCCACCTGACCTTTTTAATATGTCCAGATTTCAAAATTGGCCTTTCCATATAAAAATAACCGCAGTAAAAGTAAATTATTTTACAGCACATGTTTTGTTTCATAAATATTTTCTGAGGATTATGAAAATGCATGCAGCGTAGTAAATATGGAATTCCTGATAGGGTCTTTAACTGGCTCTAAGACCCAGCTGAATGGTCTAAGTCAAATTCTTGGCATTCACAGCTGTCCCCTACTAGAGAGTTTCTTTTAGATTAAATTCTTTAGCAAATAAGTGCCTATTCTTAAAGCATATATTATTACGACTCAAAGCTGTTGCCGCTAACACCACCACCTCTAAACTTGTAACAAGAGTCTATAAATGACCTTCGGGTTTGTTGCTACACCAAAAAGAAAAGAAAGGTAAAATACCTTTATCCTTAAATGGTTTACCGTTAAAGTCAAACAAATCAAATCATGATGGCTAAAAAAAAAAAAAAAGAAAGAAAGAAATCATGATGGCTGATGGTATAAATTGCTCAAGGGTGGCTTGCTTTGGACTTAGCAAGAAAATCTTGGCAAGAAGCCCCTTTGAGGAAAGGATCATCTTCTATACTCAACTCCTACCTACTGTATAATTATTAATAGCAAAACTATTTTGGACATGGATGTATCCCTGGTGCCTTGAATAGTAATAAACACATAAGAAGCACACAGCAAATATTTGTTGAATGAATAAATAAATGGACAAACAAAAAATGTCTTTTGTACACCACATAAATTCTAACCACAAACCACCTAGGAACAGATAGCAGTTATCTTTCTACATAAAGCTTTCTCAGTAAAGAGTTCATGCTTAGAGAAAGGGCTGAAAAGTATATTGATTACAGCATTATTTATAAAAGACAATCTCTCAAGGAGAAACAAACTAGATATTCTCACACAAGACAAATATATGCCTTGCCAACATTTCCCTGAGTTATATTTTATTTGTGGGTATCTCTAATGTCATACTGTAGGTGATTAACATATGTGCCAAGCCAAGTAATATGCTTGGCGCAAAGAAAGAAGGTAAAAGGAGAAAACAGGAGTTTTATTTATCAAATGTCTACTAGGAAACTGGTACTGTGCTGGACCTTTTACGGTAAAAAAAAATCTCAAATAATCCCAGAAATATCCATGTAACACTGTTAGCAAACACAGGTGAAGAAATGGAGGCTCGGGCAGGGGGAGAGAGGCGGGCAGGGGGACAGGGGCAGGCAGGGGGACGGGGGCACACAGAGCAGATTCCGTATTCAAATTTCAGTCTGTCTTCTCCCAGGACAACATTTTCAACTTTTTACCAATTAGATATCCTACGACCTGCCTAACATCATTTCATGATTCCAAGGAATTCTCAGGTCACATAAGATGAGGCCTGTATCTCCTGATGAGATACAGGAAAAGCCTACCACAGAGAACCCTAAACTCTGACTCATGGTAGTTTGATACATAAAATGTCTTTTCCATAGACCAACATTGACTAAAGCACTTGCTTGTTCAAGCCAATACACGAGAAGCCTCTTTGATTAAAAATGTAAGTGAAGCTTAAGAGAAACAGAGGCTTACAAATCTCTGTAAGCATCATGGTAGGCAATGTTTGGGGGGAAAGCCTGTTTAGTGGTCCATCTGAAGCTAGAAATAACATCTTCCTCTTTAATATAGTACTTCTAATACTACTAGTCGTACTGGAAGTCTACGTTTGTCCATGTATGATGAGTCCCACAGGTCCCTCACTCCCTAACTGTTGGCGAGACTGAGCTCCCTGGAGGTTAAGGGATGTGAAGGTAGAAAGATAACAAGGCTTGGAATCTTCAGGAAAGAGCCTTTGGAGAGTCTGTCTCTCTTAGTCCCAGAAACAGTAAAAGACCTCCATCTTTTCTGTTTGTCCTTTAAAATGAAACACACAATAGCTCTTCTATACTTCCTTTACTGTTACCACAGGTCATTTCTTCATTTTTAATCCTCTGAGGACCAAACAATGTTTTATGGCAGAGATGTCCAACCTTGTGGCTTCACTGGGCCACACTAGAAGAGGAAGAGTTGCCTTGGGCCACACACTAAATACACAAACACTAGCAAAAGTTAACAAGCAAACCAAAGACAAAAAACGTCCATGGATAATTTTCATGGTATGTCGTCACATAATAATTCTTTTTTTTTTTTTTTACAATACAATTGTTATTTTTTTTTATTAAACCATAAACACATAGATGTCACATAATAATTCTAATTACACAGTGGCCCATTTGGAGAATCTTTTATGATCATGGAACAGGTCTCAAGATTGCGATTGTACAAAATGTACATATCTAAGTAATAAAACGTCTTTTTTTAGATTATCCAAGTAAAAGAAAAGTGGTCAGCATAAAGCTAGCGGGATTTTGACATTACATTTGAAAAACTAATGCATCACTGACTGTTCAGTGGAAGTAGTTGGAATTCTCACTGAATTCTCAAGGTGCTCATCAGATATTTCGGTTCTAATTTTATCGGCTTCATCCTTGAAAACAGTTGCTCACAAATGTAGGGGTCACCAAAAAACAATGACATGAATAAGGCATGATTGTGAAGTGAGGGATATTTGTCTCTGGGATGACAGGGCCTCTGAAAGTCCTGCAAAAATATATGATCAAATTTTTCTTTAAGCTGAACGTCAGATTGCAGCTCTGCGCATTCCATTTAAAAATTAGCAGATAACATATTTATGTCAACTGAAAATGGAGTCACAGATACAGCAAAATACTATTTTTCCAGAAATCGTGAAATCTATTTTCAAATTCCTCGATCAAATTGAAAAGCAAGGCTGTGTATTTTTCACTGTTCACAGGCCTGTGTTTAAAATGCCAACATGTCAAAATGCATGAGATAGTTTGCCTTAATTTGAGCTTGTCACATAATTTCAGTGTCACTTGGAATGCTGTTATGGCTGGAAACATTGTCTTGCTAAGTTGGTTTTCACCTTGAAGACACATGTTTAACTCATTTAAATAAAGCAATTAATTCCACTAAACATGCTAAATCTGTAAGCCAGTTTTCATTTCTAAGTTCTGGTACAAATTCGGTTTTCAGTACCATAAACATGTTGCAAATCATAGAATCTTTACAACATGTGGCCTCGACTTAGCCATGTTACTGCTGACAAGTAAATGATGTCATTATAGTATCGATACTTTTAAGGAATTCCTGGACTTGGCAATGATTCGATCTCCTGGCTATTATGAAATCCACGATGTTGATGAGAATTTGCGTGAGTTTAACCTCTTTTAAGGCTTTTGCATGTAATCTTCTTAAAGTCTTATGTAATGAACTTCATCAAACACTAGTTTGGGGTGACAATTGCATCATCTTCTATTAATTTTAAAAGTCCTTCTCCCTTACTTGCCATTACCAGGGCACCATCAGTAATAATACCAAATATGTTGACAATGGACAAAGAAAATCATTTTAACATATTTTTTTACTGTTTCCTATAAATCTCTTGATTCAGTTGTATCTTTGAATGGCAATAAAGAAGTCATTTCTTTGGTGACATTGTTATCAATACCTCTAATTAAAATGGCAAATGGAGCCATATTTGTATCTCCATCACCAAAGCATATAATTTTAAATTTGCAGCTTTAGTCTCTAAACTTCTTTCAGTGGACTTTCCAGTCTCTTCCATACACCTGACTATAGCCTGGTGAGGCAAACAGATTTTAGAAGTAACCCCTTTTTTGTTCAGGGCAAATTATATTTGCCATGCTTTCCACACACGGCTTGACAAATTCGCTATCAGTAAATGGTTTGGGTTCTATGGCTACTAAACCTGCTACCACATAACTAGCTTATACAGCGGAACCCATCTGAGTTGTAACTTTAAAAAAAAACAATTGAGAAGACAGACTTTTTTCAGTTCTACTATTTTGTTCTTATGACAGATCCTTCACATGCATTGAAGGCCTCATGTTTTTGCACATGATGCCTTTTCAAATTACAGTCTTTGAAAACTTACACAAATTACCAAAAATGAAGCAGAGTGCCTTTCTATTTGCCTCAAAAAAAGAGTAGTCAGTCCTCTGTCCACTTTTCATTGAACCATCTTCCACGATTTTTCTTTGTGGGGTTCTGTATTTTTTTTTTTTTTGGAGATATTGTAGAAGCCATTCTGGGATTAAAAACTAATAATAGATAAGGGACTATATTTACTTTTATTAAGAAAATTAATTGACGGAAAATAAAAGCAAGGTCTAGGCCCGTCCTCACCTCGGCTGCCAGTGCGAGGCAAGGCCCAGGGCTGACGATAACGTGTGGTGGGCAATGTGTCCGGTGCCGCCGAGGTGTGGAAGTGCCCTTAATAATAAAATAAGAATGCTTATCTGACTTCGAAATAACATTAAATGCCTAATGTTGCAATGGTAGGTTGAAATATTATGGATAAAGGCTGCCTTGCTAAGTCACCACAAGCACTTATAATGTCTAATGGTGTCAATTCGACTGTCTGCTCTTGGAAGATAACAGCCTGGAACCCTCGCACCACTGTGAAACCGAAGCCTTGCATGCGTACAAGTAAAATAAGCATACGCACATTTATTTTACATGACACTGGGACATGCATTGTCATCTACAAATTTCCCCCCTAAATTTCATGATGTTTTAAGTTTACATTTTGTGTTGGGCTGCACTCAGAGCCATCCTGGGCTGCAGGTTAGACAGCCCTGTCTTACACTTTCCTCCCACAGAGGAAAAAAGCTATGGTGTGAATGCCCCCTTCAAAACTCATGTTGAAATGGAATCGCCACTGTAACAGTATTGGGTGTGGGGCGGGGGGGGGGGGGGGAGGTTCCAATAGTTGAGTAGGCTCTGACTTCTTGAATGGAGTAAGTTCCTGAGGGGGAAAAAATGAGTTTTACCTGGTACCCTCTCTGCATCCTGCACCCATTGCCCCTGTGATGCCTTCTAACATGTTATAACACAGCAAGAAAGTGCTCACCAGACGCCACCCCTCAATCTTAAACTTCCCAGCATCCAGAACTGTGAGCCAAATAAAGCTCTTTTCTTTGTGAATTACCCAGACTGTGATATTCTGATATGGCAGCAGAGAACAGACTGATACAGAGTTCCATAAAAATTATCTTGTACTTTTTAACCAAGGAAAAAGTGACAATGAGGAAAATTATAAAGGTTAAAAAGTTTCAAAAGTCTCATTTTAAAAAAGCTGTCTCAGTATTTAAACGAAGTAGGGTTTTCTAACTCCCTTCTCCCTCTTAATACTTGTCTCTATTTCTGTAACTCCTGAAAATCCAGAGCCTGAAATCTGGGTTAATACTCATAAAACACATCTTCCCCTTGCCACCTCAGCCACCCATAACTTCATACGGACAGAGGAAGCCCTGTGAGTACAGCAAGTGAGAATGGTGGCTTCTTCTGGTACTAAAAAGTTCTAGTAAAGTATAAATGACAAATATCACAATGCCATTTTTCCCTCTCACAGGCACTGGAAGTCGCTGCTGAGTAAGAATCCATGCTGTGCTATAAGCAGTCACAGCAATTGTTGGGAATGGTGGAAACTCGTCATCCCTGTTTTAGAGAAAAACCATGTCTTTTGCTCAAGTAAGATTTCAAAATGAAGACAAAACAATCAAATAAAAAGGCTTTCTTAGGCATTTTCCAGAGTGCTCTTACCATACAAAATGGATCTCTTACGGATGGTATGAAGAAGCAAAGAATTCGGAGTTCATGCAAGTTGAATAAATTCATGCATAATTTCCTTAGTGGGGCAGAGGCATTAGATGAATGGTAAAAAGAAAGGGAGAGAAAAATTTGATGAAGGATTCCTGGATAATCCTTTTATACTGTCATGAGCCCACGACAGATGAAATATCTGAAATTTACAGCAACACAATATAATCTTGAAACATGTTAGAGAAGGAAGGAGAGTGGAGAACAGAGACCCTAAGAGCCAGGGTCAGAGACCTCCCAGCTCACTATGGGAAAGGAACAAGGGAAAAACAGCCAAAGGTTCTAGTAAGAACCTTCAGGTGATTACCCATAGATGGGTCAAGGCTTGATAAGACAAGAGACTGGAAAGGCCTTGACCCAAGAAAATGGAGAGGGCTGGAAAGGCCTTGGAAAGAGACTGGAAAGGCCTTGACCCAAGAAATGGAGAATACTTGGGGATCGGTATAAGGGCAAAGAATTATCTCTGGTTACAGACAAACTGAGAGAGATCTGAAAGGAATGGGGCATTGTAGTTAGAAAGGGGGATACTGAGAATTACATCCTTTCTCACTTTCCCTGTGGTCATAATCACAGGAGCCCCTCCTTCGAATTAGAAATGGGGAAGGAAGGGGTAAGTAAGCTTAGTGTTTGGTCATTAAGGAATTATGCAGTGGCAAAGAACGGGTGTGGTGGTAAGACAGAAAATGAAGAAAATAAAAGAAACTCCAAGGATCTCAACCCGAAAGAAAAAGGGAAGTTTCTTTTGGTCCTCTCTAAAATCATTCATAGGCATAAGGTAAAGAAACAGAATCTAATGATGAGTTATTAGGAGAAGAGAATACATGTTTTGAAGAAAAAAGAACAGTGTGGTGTGTGTATCTGTAGTAGCTTTATCTGTTGGAAATTTCCATGTGAGCAGACTGCTATAATACAAATAACTCATGTAAGTTTTGCTTTAAGTAAGACCATCTCTCCCAGAATGTTTTTGTGAAAGACTATAAAATAATTCTTGTAAAGAAATAAAAATCAGGCCTGGCACAGTGGCTTACATGTGCAAACTCAGCACTTTGGAAGGTCAGGTTAGAAAGATCACGTGAGCCTGGCAGTTCCAGGCTGCAGTGTTCAATGCTGGGATCACTCTACTGCCATCCAGCCTGACAGAGTGAGAGCTGTCTATAAAAAAAAGAAAGAAAGAAAGAAAGATCATATTGTTTCACAGCTCAATAATTGAACCCATTTTGACTTCTAAATAATATGTAAATGTTACAATCAACTACTTATTTGGAGGTGGTCTCTTAGTTTAAAAAATAAGGCAAGACGTGAAAAAAAAAAACAGTTTCTGAATTATCTTCCTAACAACAAATTAAAAGAAGGTTGGAAGGATGGGCTGACAAGGGAACAAAGGAAAATGAAACAACAAATTTCAAGGTTAGTAGCAGCTCATCCTAAGCCATCAGTAAAATGTGATCACCTGGAGCTCTTCCAAGAGTGTAAGTCAAAGTCAGCTCCATTAGCAGGAGTACTGAATGTTTCTATAATGGAGTCTGCAACAGCAAGCTCTAGGCAGAGCAAAATGTAAGATGCCAACCAGTTACAAAAGGATCCAGGGTCGCTGCATGCATATTTTTAAATCGCTGATCAATAAGGCACAAGGGAATTTTAATTGACCATATTTGAGGAGCATTCCCATCTTAGAGACATTATCCTCCAATTCACTTTTATTTTAAGGCTACATAAGAAGGTTGCATTGATTCTTTCTTCTCCATCTACCCTTCAACTGATTCCCTACGTTTTAATTATCTTGACTCTATTGAATACATTTCAGCAGCTCGTTGGATAGATCCAGCTCAGATATCTTCATGTGTGTAAGCTGGGGTCCCCTACCTTATTTATTGTGTGAGTTCCTCTCTTTCACTTAGCACAGTGATTTTAAGGGTCATCAGTGCTGCAGCATGTATTAGTACGTAATTTCTTTTTATAGCAGAATAATATTCCAGTGTGTGTGTGAGTGTATACACCACATTTATCTATTTATGAGCTGATGAACATGAGGGAATGTCTACTTTCTTTGGCTATTATGAACAATGCTTCTATAAACACCTAAGTACTAGTTTTGTGAGAATGTATATTTTCAATTCTCTTCAGAAAATACCTACGACTGTAATTGCTAAGTCACATGGAAACTCTCTGTTTAACATTTTGAGGAACTGCCATACTGTTTTTCAAAGAGGCTGTATCCTAATGCCAGGGGTTTTCTTTTAAAATAACAAGTTGTTTAAAAGAATTTAGAGGTGGGCTTCTTCCATGACCTAGCAAGTATGAATTGGGCTGCAATAAACATTCTGATACAAATATCTTTGTTGTAATGTGATTTTTGATCCTCTGGATATATACCTAATAAAGGAATTGTAAGATCAAATGGCAGGTCTATTTTTAGTTCTCTAAGTGTTCTCCAGACATCTTTCCAAAGGAACGTATTAATTTGCATTCCTACCAGCAGTGTAGGAGTGTTCCCTTTTCTCCACATCCACACCAACATCTCTGGTTTTGGGATTTTGTGATATGGGCTAATCTTACTGGAGTTAGGTGATATTTCAAAGTAGTTTTGATTTGCATTTCTCTGATGATTAAAGATGGTGAGCATTTTTTCATATATCTGTAAGCCATGTGCCTATCTTCTTTACAGAAATTTCTTTTCAAGTCCCTTGCCCATCCTGAGATGGGATCGCTTGTGCCCATTGACCCACAAATGGGTCAATAAATTGTGGTATATGTACACCATGGAATATTATGCAGCCCTAAAGAAAGATGAAGACTTTACCTCCTTCATGTTTACATGGGGAAAATGTTCTTCTTAGCAAAGTATCTCAAGAATGGAAGTATCCAATGTACTCAGCCCTATTATGAAACTAATTTATAGCTTTCATATGAAAGCTATAACCTAATCATAGCTTAAGAATATGGGGAGGGGGAGGGGGGAGAGGGGGTAGATAGGTGGAGGGAGGGTGATAGGTGGAATCACCTCTATGGTTTATCTTAGAAGGGCACAAGTGAATCTTTTTAAAAGTAGAATATAAATGTCTTAATACAATAACTAAGAAAATGACACAAAGGTTATATTAATCAGTTTGATGAAAATATTTCAAATTGTATATGAAAACACCACACTATACCCCATGATTGCATTAATGTACACAGCTATGATTTAATTTAAAAAAAGAAAGAAAAATAAATGAGAGGTGGGGAGAAAGGGCAGCACACAGAGTGAATGGGAGCATTTTATTCTCTGGAACTGCCATCCCTAATCCCCAGGCCTCAGACTGGTCCTGGGCTGTGGTCCTGTTGGGAACTGGGCTGCACAGCAAGAAGGGAACAATAGGTAAGACACTGTCATAGGGGCATGAATCCCACTGTAGACTGTACGCGTGAGGGATCTAGATGGGTGCCCCCTATGAGAATCTAATGCCTGATGAATTGAGGTGGAGCTTAGGTGGAGACGCTAACGCTGGCACCATCTAGTTGCAGGAAAACAAGCTTTCAGCTCCCACTGATTCTACATTAGGATGAGTTATACAATTATTTATTATATATGATAATGTAATAATAATAGAAATAAAGTGCACAAAAAAATGTAATACACTTGAAGCATCCTGAAACCAAATCCCCAACCCCCATTTCTAGTCTGTGGGAAAAAATGCCTTCCATGAAACAGATCCCTGATGCCAAAAAAGGTGGGGACTGCTGCTCTGGGAGAACCCTTTCCCACCAGCCCCAGCTCCCTAACCTGCCTCCTGTAGGGGTGGCCTTATCTGTGTCAAAGGATCTTTGAGCACAGCCAGATACAATAGACGATGGGCAGAGCAGAAGCATTTGGGAACTGGCACAGCTAGGAAGCTATCTGTGCTGTCTGCCCTGTTTCAACAAAGGGTCTGTGCTGGTTTATCGTTCATGACTGAAACAGACAATGAGGTTTCTCTCCTCACTCAGGTTGCAGATCACATCAAATTGTATTGCTTGCTCTGTAATTCTTGTTAAAATAAAGCAAGAGCGATATGCAGGACAACAGAAGCTCCAGAAGAGCCCGTCTTCTGAAAATAACTCACCAGTTGAATGATAGATTTCTGATGTGACTAAGCATCAAAATGAAAACACATGGAGCCCACTGGAAATGATTAGTGATAAAGACACTAGTTCATATAGATGAAACAGTATTGTTAAATGCTATCCTTATATTCACAGAGAGGTGCTTAAATCTAAGGATTTCTAAAGGTGAAAATGAATTCTTTCCAAGGAATTAACATGACAAAATATAATAGTCCATCATGAGTAAAAGAAGTAAGTGAGAGATCAGGCTCTTTAAATACAAATTCCAAGTCAAAATACAAGTTGTAAAACATGGTAGTATCCAAACAGAAAATGATTTCCTTGGCTCACTGGAGGCATCTGGTTTTAAATAACTTTACCAGCAAACCCACAGTTGATGTTTAGGTTTAATTAGGAGGAGTCAACTTTCTAGGCATTCCTGGCAACATAGCAAAACTGGTAGCCTTTGGGATCCTTGAGTGCAGGCTTTTTTATGTGTGTGTGAAGGGAAATGATCATTAACAGAGGTGGTTAAGTCATCGGGGGATGGCCCACTACTATACTGTGCAGTCGTTAATCAGAACGTGGTGGGAACTGATGCAGACAGGCCTCCCAGGCATGCTCAGAGTGAAAATCAAGTACAATACCATTTATATAAAGTAAAATTCCACAATAATATTTTAGAGTTTTGGTGCACCTCTTACATGTTTGTAAACACACTGAAACATGTCTGGAAAAAAAAGCACAACAAACAGTGGGGCAGGTTATCAAGGGTACTTTGCACTCAACTGCAATGTTTTCAGTTTTCACAAGGAAAATGGGACTATAATTGTGAAAGGATAATCACCATGACACACTATGTATGCTGAGAGAGAGAAAGAGTGCTATGAGTGCCCAATCCAGCTGAAGGAGGTGATAATCAGGAAAGCCTTCCCTGGACAAGGGGACTTGAGCTGGATTTTGAAGAATGTGTTAACCAGATGAAAAATTCCAAGCAGTGGGGACAGCATGTGCAAAGCTCCAGGAGGGTGACTGAGCATGGTGTCAGAAAGCACTTGGCTAGCCCTTCCTAACGGGTACCCTAGGATGGGGCCGGGGGTGGGGGTGGGGGGTTAAAAATGCATACTTCTAGGCCTTGCAACAGAATCTGTGGTGGGCCTGGAAATCAGCATTTTGACAGACTCCTTATACGCCCCTGTCATGAGCTGAGAGGACACCTAGAGAACATCTAATTCAACACCATCATTTGAAGCAGGAGGAAACCAGAACCCACAGAGAGGAAGGGACTTGCCAAAGGCTACAAGGCACTTAGGGACCAATAGGGACTAGTGGAGCCTTCGCACCATCCTGTCCCACACTGTCCTTCCTAAACATACTCCATGTATTGAAGTTTCTGTTGCAATGCACACATGGACCCATTGAGATCATGGTGTGGCTTGCTATAGTTTTATTCGTGCTACTGTTTTTACCCTGGGTAGTGGTTCAGAGTGAGTCCCTGGGTAGTTAAGAGAAATTAGAAAAAAAAAATAGCTGCTATTTATTTAATGAGGTACTTTGATGAGCATACATGCTTACCATGCTTTATCTTATTTGGCTTTCCTGACAGTTCTGTGAAGTAGATACTGATATTTTTATCTCACAGTTGAGAAATTGAGGCTCAGAGTGGTTACGCCTCTTGTCTGAGTTCACACAGTTGTAAGTGGTGAGGCTGGGCTTTTGACTGAATCCAAATTCCACAGAACAAATCCTTTTAATAAGTGTATTTGTTCTATGAAGTTTGGGTTTGGTTGAGGGGCTGCACTTGGGAATCCAGAGGGCCACACGTGGCCTTGAGGATGCAGGCTCCCTACCCTAACAAATTTAAAACAGGTCTTCCAAGCAAGCTAAACATGGGCCAGGACATGATCAACCCTCAAAATTATACATCAGAGTGGCATTTTTTCCTGTTTTTATATAAATAGAGAATATTATAGGATTGATTATAGCACATACACTGTGTTCAGCAAATAATTAGTAAAAATCAGTCAGATTTTACAGTCTATCCACACTCAGACTGCTGACTCAGCAGCTTCCCAATGTCCATTACTTCCATAATGACCCACATAAATTGAATATTATGCAGCAAAAAAAAAAAAAAAAAAAAAAAATACACACTGCAATAAGGTAAGAAATAGATGAATAACCCAGGAATTATTATGGCAAAGGTTACTAGTTAAAATTATACTGCAAGACACGCGAGTGAGCAAAGCTTCATCTTTATTACAGCCACTCTCCATTCCTCACATCATGCTGCCTGAACCATGAACTGATCTCTGGTGCCAAAAAGGTTGGGGACTGCTGTCTTATAGGACGTGGGGAGATTATGGGAAAGGAATGACATTCTCAGATTATCCATATACTTTATGTGAAGTGTGAAAGTACTGTCTGTTGGGTTTGTTTCTGTTTTCCTGTGCCTTGTCATTTCCTTGGGTTTGGCAAATACCCTTAGGGTGAAAACTTGCTTCATTAGTATTTTCTCTCTATCTCTGTTTTCCTTTATTCTTTTTGTATTCTGTTGTACACCAGTAATCCCAACTTTCCTGCCAGTTCACCAAATCAGTTTAACACATTTCTAAATGGCTTACCCAGCATTCTTTGCTGTGCCTTGGAAGAATCAATGAAGGTCCATTTATGGTGCTAGAAAGAGAATTGTCCATGCAATCCTCTCTTTCCAGAACAGTCCACAAATCACTTTGCTTCAGAATTCCGTTCTTCCAGTGCACATGTCTTTGGATTCTACTCAGACATTCTTGTTACTGCTTTTATGTTGGTTTGTTTTTTGAATTTTTTTTGAATTTTTTTTTTACTTTTATGTTTTTAATCAGTATTCATCGTAAACTAAACTAAGGTAATTACTATAAGCAATCCAAAATTAATAAATACATAGAACAGAATGCAGCTTTACCTTAAATGTTATCAGTTCACTTGATATACTTAAATATAACAATATGTAATGACATGCAATTTAATCTACACCACCAAATCAGACATTAGGAGAATGAGTACTTTTTTGAACTCTGATATCAAAGATATGGCATTAAGTAAGTTGTTTAACCTCTGTGTCTTCTATTTCTTACCAATAAATAAGAGGAAGGAACCAGGGTGTGTTCATGAGAAAACTTTCTCTCTATGAATTTTGGTTTCCTAGATCATAAAATTTCCTTTATCATTCTTTCTATTCCTTTTTTTATATTTTCTGATACCACATAAGATAGTATGGTAGAGATATCATATGCAATAATTCTAATGAAAGTGTTGATGAGAATAAACTAATTTTTGCTTTGGGATATTTGTTATTTTTTAAGAGAAAATCATTGGTATCCTTTTTGCACTGACATTTTTACATGATCAAATTATGATTACTTCATACTCTCTTTCTTTTATGGGAAGCATTATAGATCCTCCCACAACTGTCACAAGAATTCCCCAATGCAGCAAATTAAATGGGTAAAATTCATGGAAGGCCTATGCAAATTAGTCTAAAATGTTTCTTAATTATTTACCTCAAACCAGGTATCTGAACTTTAAGCAAATCACTATCATCAATGGTTTTAAAAAAGACAATGCTGAGGGAAATATAATGAATAGAAATATATCGAATGTAATAATTGACAGTAACTCAGCAACTTTGTGACTAGGAATGGGCTTGCGGTGAAATAAACATTAGCAATAGACATAGTCCCTGACCTTAAGAAGCTTTTGTTATGATTAGGATAGAAAAAATAATATACCCCAGATTACAAAGTTTTTATAAAATACAGCAGAAGAATAAAAAAAGCCTTCCAACAAACCAAAACTTTTGCTCCTGTCTTTGGAAACCAATTTATATCAGCAGAATAAAACTCAGAGGAGAAACGTAAAGTTATAGTTGTTTGGATGAGAAAATATGACATGGCTCCTGTACAAAGTAGCTCAAATTTAATAGCACAAGAAAACAGACTGGCAAAGATAACACATAATACAGAACTTCTAATATTGGTATTCAATAAATACTCCATTTGGCTGATCCAAAACAGTGACTCAATCACAGAACAAAGGAGCTACTTAGCAACATTTTCTGAATACATCATATAAAATTACTGCTACATCCTCTTCCTGGAAAAGTACTTTTCTTTGTATTTCTTTAAAGACTGGTGATTCTGCTTTTTAAATGTTGTTTATTGAAAGTCTAAAATATAGACAAGGCTTTTACTAAAACAAAATGTACTTGTCAATTTAGCTCAGGAGGGAGCAGAGACATGTAAGTAGAGGTTATCAAAAAAAAAAAAAGACAAAGCAACTTAGGCTAGAAATGAACAGCCCAAGGAACACAGCTTCATTGTAAACACTTTTTATCTCAACAGTCAAGCACCCCAGGAATAGAGAACTGTGGAGAGATTTTAAAAAAAGGATAGGAGATAGATTAAATTCAAAATACATCTGACTGTTGAACAACTTGCTGTACGGGGGCATTGATACCCACCCTGTCCATGCACAGTCAGAAATCCATCTTTTGACTTCCCCAAAGCTTTAACTACTAATAGCTTATATTGTTGACTGGAACCATCCTCAATGTTGTAATCCTTCCAGCTTTCACAATGTTCTATCTATTCAGGGGTCTGATCCTTCCATAACACTGATAATTCCTTCTACAGAGTACCATGTGTCAGGAGCCTGAAGGAGCCTAATGACCACTAACCTAGAGGATGAATTAGAGACATCATGTTTAGAGGCAAGTAGACCACTCCAACATCATTGGTGCTGAAGTCGGTGTTCTTCTGGCTGGCCAGGGCACTGTCCAATACCAAAGAACTTTAGAAGGTCCCTTACTGACAAAGTACTACTTGACTTTGGGGATAAAACATTGACAGAACCAAGCCAGGAAAAGGGTTCTCACCATCCAGGCCTTCTTGCTATACAATCAAAAGACTGGAAGCTGGTGTTTTACCTTTTCCCTTCAAGGCTTAGGGGTTAGTGGCTTTATTAAGGACAGAGCCGATCATAAACTAAAGTGCATTGGCACAAAGGGGTCATTAGCCTATGCCTCCCTGCCTTAAATCGTGGCGCTCTCTTCAATTCCTTATTAAGAAATGTCCTCTGTGGCATTTTTCTTTCCTGGAGTAGGATGTATATTTCTATATACCAGCAAGTAAGATGAGTTTCAGAAATCTAGTCGTGTGTTCTAATTCTAAGAAAGAGACTACACAGGGAATGCCCACCAAAATGAAACATTTGCACAAGATCACAACTCAAGCATACACAAAAAAAGACTGAAACCATGTAGACAGAAATGTCTGAGCCAGCTTTTTCTCCCCTAGAATCTCTCCTGAGTGTTTTCCCATGTCAGGAAACATTCTTTTAGAACATGAATATTAAAGATTACGAACGTTGTAGGGAAAGACCAAACATTCACCATCCAGCCATTGCTAGAAAGCCTGCTGCGTGCCAGGCACTAGGTGGGAAAGTAAGACTGATGGAAATGCCATAGTTCCTGCTCTCAGGGAGTTGACTATATTGTAAATGAGATTATTTATATATTGTTTAACAAGGTTAACTAATCAAGCAAATAAATCATACAAACTGCTTTCTGGGTTATGAAAGTTAGAACAGAGTGGCAGGAAAGACCATGACATCTCCATAATATTTAACAATAATGTCTATCATACCTATCAGAGGCTAATTTACTTCAAGGCCACATGATATTTACACCGAGAGGTGAAGGATGAGTGGGAGGTAGTTTGTAAAGACTAGATAGAGGCTGTTGTGAGCAGAGGGGAGAGCATGTGTGAAGGCCCAGGACTCATTCGGGGGCACTGAAAGACTTCAGTCTGCAGGGCCAGTGATGACAGAGAGCCAACGAAGACAGGAAGTAGGCTGAGCCGGATCACACAGGCTTGGCAGGTCATATGAGAAAACAGGTCTTTCACCCTAAGTTCAATGGGAAATTATCAATGATCTGGAGGAGAGTGAATTGATTTAAGGGAAATGTAAAAAGATCATGTCTAAAAACTCAAGAATAACCTCTGACAAAAACTTTCACTTAATATTTACCCTGATACAAAGTCTGAATTCAAAATGCTTTTGCTATCTGCTCTAAAGCAAAGTCTCCAGACTGTCTCTTTCAATTCTCTTTGCTAAGCAGCACCTAGTCTGCAGCTTTTGGGACCACCATCAACCAAGGAAAGGCTACAAAACCTCTGGCCACAATCATCCAAGCTCAGCACACCTCTTATTCCTATTTCATGGGCTAATTTTCTTGGGTTATATCCCAAGCAGCTTCTAGACAATTACATCTCCAGAATTTCAATAATCTTACATATTTTTTAATCCACACATGTTAGGCCCCACCCCATTATGCTGTACCACTCTATCTTGTTTTGCTACCATCTACTAACCTTGGCTTCCTGATTCACAATCTTTGTCCCCAAAACTCTTCCAGTGTCTAGGAGGATGACCTTAACATTCACATGAATGGCCCTTCAAAAATAGCGGCCTCTAATGTCTTTGAAAGCTTCATCTCAATGACCCCCTTCATTCTTCTTGGCCAGTGTGCCAGACACTGAGAGGAGCCACCCAGAATCCACTTCAGGGAAGGGGTTGCTTCAGCCGCGGGGAGTGTGTCAGCAACTTCAGAGTCCACCCCACTGCAAAGCCTCTTCTCTGGGGGTCTCACCCTTCCCTTGCGTGCCCATATCTAGTGACTGAGTAGACCATGAAGCCCAGCTACTGCACACAACTGAAAGACAACTCAGAGGAGTAAGACCCACTCTCATGATCTCTGATGGGCTGCCCAGGGCTCTGGGGAGCCTGCCTTCAATTTAACTTCCCTCTCGACCAAATCCTACTCCTGCCCTACTTCCTTTCATAGATGGTGACTTTCAACAGCTACCTCATACCTTTGTCTTTGCCTCAGCGTCTGTTTCTGAAGAATCCAACCAGCAATAGTCACTTATTCCCAAGCCCAGCTCAGATCTCAGTACCATCTATCGCTGCTCTATTTGTACAAACGTCCCAGTCACCTCCCACGATCTTCTTTGACCCTATCAAGACTTCCAATCTCTCTTTCATCATCTTCACAGTCCTCCTTATTCAACCAATGTCCCATAATGCATAACGCTAAGCACACTCTTTCCAATACTGTCACTCATCTTTGTGCCCTTTTATTTCACCAGTCAAGTGAAAGCCAATGCTGGGAACCCAATCACCTGCCTTCTCTGTGTTTACACTCAAGCAGTGCCAAAGAGAGTCACCAAACAGGCTATTCTGGCTAAAATGAGTCCTTCAACACTGCCTCAAACATCAACTGCATTTCTCTAGATAATTCCTTCTCCCACTGTCTAAAACGACTATACCATCCCTTCTCCACTCTCAAACCCCCAGTGTCAGGACTTTCTCTCTTACTCCTACCAGACAATCTAACTTAGTAGAACATCTTTCACATTCCCATTTCCAGAAAAAACAAGTGTTCCTACATCTACACCCCCTCTAGCCTCTTCTCAGCACTTAAAATGGGACTCCTCCAACTTAAAGCAAATAGCTAAGAGTCTTAGAACACTACCAAGCTTACTACATAAATAAAAACTCAGCCTCACTCAAAAGAATTAAAGAAAAATAAACTGATAGCACACGTTCAACTCTGACAAAAAGGCAGTCTTATTAAATGAGATATAACCATAGAGAATAAGGCAAGTGCCATAAACTCGGTTTATTTTGTCAAAATGTATTTCTTACATCTTATAAAAGTAACAATAAATTATTTTTAAACTTTAAAATTTGAGAACAGAAAACAATGAAATATATAATAAAATAGAATAAAAAGATAAAGCGTATTCCTTATTTGCAGAGAGAGACAAAGATCTATATAGAGACTCATTTGAATACATGTCATCTGGTTGGATCTAAAAACTGTAGGACAATCATTACATAGTCACATAATACAGCTGAGGAGTTCAGCCTAGAAGGCATCTTTGTTGGATGAAGTAAATCTCAGTAAGTGTTGTATCTCTACAAGTGGGCAAGGAGTAAAGCGAAAGCTTTTATTTATTAAAGATTCTAGCTCTAAATAATTACGTGGAGGATAATCCTTTACAGAAGCAGGCAACCTGGTCACGGTTCTTAATCTATATAGCATCAGAAAAGTCTTTCAGAATTTGATATAAACTATGAATTCTCTACTTAGAAAAACACAAATACCCATGAAAACAAAATTTTACCTAGTTTCAGGGAATTCACATTCTCAATATCAGAGTTCCCAAGTTGAATAAATTAGGAGTTTTTCTGGAGTCAGAAAGATCTAGATTCAAATTCCAACTCTACTACTTCCTCTCTCTACATCTGCCCTTCAAGGCATTCAAACTTTTCCAACTTCTATCTATTTGAGAGCATAATGCATTCCTTTGCCTCAAGCATTTATGGTAAAGAATATATGCATATGAAGTATTTGTCAAATTTTCATAAAAGGCATTATAAATGCTAGCTATTATTATAATGTGAAAACAGTGTCATGTGTTTTACTAATCCGTGCTATAAAAAAAGCTGTGGGAGTTGAATCCTTAGAGGAAAGCAGATTTAATTCTCATCATTTTATTCCATGGGATAAAAAAATAATAAAAGAAATGAAGACCGTTTAAGTTAAAGGAATGGAGGTGTGGGGAGAAACGCAATTATTGCCTTGAGATACGTGAAGAGCCGCATGGCAGAAAAGGAATTAAAACTGTATTCCATGGTCCTAGAAGACGGTATTAATAGATTGGAACCTTCAAACGGGCAGATTTGGCTTTATAAAAAGAAAGACTTGCTAAGGATTAGAAGGGCATGAAAAAGTAATGACTATCTTAGGAGACAGTTTCGTCCTTGTACCTTAAGTCCTTTGTTTGTTTTTCCTAAGAGAAGCTGGAAGACCATTTGTCGTGGTCTCATCAAGAAGATTTAGAGCATTGATTGGAAAGTAAAAATCAATTCCAACAGTGAGATTCTAGGATTTCATAAAAATGTCCTGGGATTAAACTCATAAATATTATCAAGCCAGAGACCATCATCAAGGATTCTGCAATAGCAGTCAACTTCCCTAATGAATTCACTATGATAATCTGTCACAGTCATGCAGGATCACAAAAAGAGAATTAAACTTATGGTTAATTATATCCAGTTATGTCTAGTTAGAGCAAGAACAAAAAGGAATACTACACACATTAAAAAGATGATTATAAAGCGATGTGAACAGTGTTTAAAAAGACTCAGAGTAAAGTACAGGAAAGCAGTATTTAGGCCCCTCATTTTACAGGTGAAAGAGTTTTTCATGGACTATAAACCAGTAATATGTTGGTAAATGTTTAATAACCAGCTCTCCGAGAGGGGCTGGAGTACTGACGTGTAGGACTTGCTGATTTCTGTGGTGTAAATTACACACATCGCAGCCAATTTCAAGCTACCAACAGGATGTCAAGGAGATGAGCACGATCAGGTCCAGCGAGCCAGCTCAATCCTGCCCTGGGACACCAATGAGCCTGGAAGGATTCTCACGATCCTTCTCTAACTTTGTCACCTTCCCCCAGCAAGAATAAAACTCCATGGAAGGCAATGGTGGAGTTTCTTTAAATATAGGTTTTTCCCATTTGGGTTATAATTATGTTCACCTACATAAATTTGTCTTTGTGTGTCAATGTGACAGACAGTTGCAGTTCATAGGAAAATATTCCTCTACTAATGTTTCTCTTCAGCTGACTGCTACACATTCTCTATGCTTACCACATATTGGGGAGAGCGAGTGAGCAGGGCAATTGCTACAGAGCTATCATGAATTAATAATATCAGAAAATTACTAATATTTCCAACTCGTTGCAGATACAATACACATGCAGTTGGAATGTGCCATAGTCACAAAAGCCAGAAAGTCATTTGGTATAAATATCGGAATCAAGACCTGGAATAAGTGCGAGTTCAATTTAAATACAGAAATGAAATAAGGTGAAGTTCAAATTCTAATAATGGATTTCATTTAATAAAAATTATTTCTTTTCTACCACTTACTTTTAAATTGGTGAGCCACGAACAAAGGCAAAATATACAATTAGATTTCCAAATATTTCCATGAGGCTCAGTGCAATATTAAAGAATTGTTGGACTGTGGCTATCTAAGAAAGTATGCTTTTGTTTTAAAGATGCCTATTTAGGTATGTGGGGGGTCTAATGACATGATGGTTGGATGTTGCTTTAAAACACTTCAGCAAAGAATTAAAAAGGAAAATAAAATAGGAGATGGAGAAAATATGGTAAAATCTACATAACTACATAAACTTTTAAATGTGAAAAGTGAACAGAGAAGTCCTATGTAAGGTATTTTCCCACATGTTGTTTTTGCTTGAAATTCTTTCAAAAAATAAATAAAGCTGCCAGACACATAGCAGTTACATGTAAAACAGATAGCAACCATTTATTAATTTTCCTTGAATCAGTCTTTAGTAAGAACTCCCCCTAACCCCTGTTGGAACATGTTTTAATCATATGTTCATTTTTATCACCATTTGATAACTGAAAGATCATAACAAAGTTTTACTCAGGCCAAACCTATGGATAGTACTCTCTAACTCCGGAGAACTTACAGAAAGCCACAGGGCCTGCCCAGGGTTTTTTTTTTTTTTTTTGGACCTTGCACAAAAAACTACAGGTTGAGTATTCCTTATCTAAAATATCAGGACTAGAGTGTTCTCAATTTTGGATTTCTTTTTTCATATTTTGGGATCTGTGGCATTATATACATATTGTTTTAATAGCCAAGTCTGAAAATCTAAATAAATCCGGATGCTTCACTGAGCCTTTCCTTTCCAATGAGCATCACCTTGGTGCCCACAGGTTTCAGATTTAGGAGCATTTCGGATTTTGACTTTTTAGATTCAGGATGCTCAACTCGTATCACCACAGTTACAATATTAATTGTTCTAGTAACAAACTTCAAGGTAAAACACCTGCAGTTAGTCATTGGGGCTCCGTTTGCTGAATACAAGCCTGGCAAATAGTATACACTCAGTAAGCCGTAATTTAGGTGAAGAAGAACACTTGCTAGCATGGCATTCAGGGCATATCATCAAAAGTGTAAGGTCTGACAAGAAGTGCTAAGGATGCAGGGCACAGTTTTCAAACCTGCCTAACTAAAGGACTAACCTGACGTACCACAACTACAGCACCTCCCAAATACAAAGCAGGCTAAGGTAAAACATCGCAAGTGAGACCAAGTCACTAACAAGCACACCATAATTAAATACTGGGCCCAGAGGACATACTGATTTACCATGCTAGATTCACAAATCTCATATTGCAATGTATTTTATTTCATTAATATTTTTAGTGCTTGTTGAAACAGTTAAATATGTCACCCTCTTCCCCCCTCAGGTCCTCTGACCATGCTGAAGGGAAGGTCTTTTTATT
>NW_003852444.1:10499635-10517189 GCF_000181295.1 Otolemur garnettii
CTTGAGCCATAGGCGCCGAGCCAATGCCTACATCTTTTAATAGTTTTCAGTAGTTGGGCAGCGCTCAAAGGAGTAGGGCTCCGGTCACATATATGGGAGGTGGTGGGTTCAAACTCAGCCCTGGCTAAAAACTGCAAAAACTGCAAAAAAGAAAGAAAAAAAGAAAAGAAAAGAAAAAAATAGTTTTCAGTAGTTGATGAACATAATAAATATAAAACCATTCTGAGAAGGCAGAAAGAAATTACCCCTAACTCTAATGGGGTAATCATACAAATTGTTACACTAGATACCTTTGAGACATGTAAGAGAAGATATTCATTGGACTCATTCTTCTGTTTACTCAGGAAAAATGTATTTCCAATTACTGTTTGCCATTTACCCAACAAAAAATAAGTCCCAGACTCAGATTAAAGTGTTCCATATTAAGCATAAAACAAACTCCCAGGAATATTCTACTATGAAATTTTCAACACCTTCATGTTGAAGCATACTCTACTAACAAATGCTTGATACCAAAAGATATCTTCAATAGAAAATTTTCTAAATCCACTTATAGCTAAAAAAGAGTTTAAAAAAGCAACTTAAAGTTAACTTAATGATATCAACTATTGCTTGCTTTCTCTCTCTACAACTTTACTTGTTAATTCAAACTTCACACCCATGCTTCTCTAAAATAGTTTGTACTCTAAAATTATTATATTTAAAGTGTATGCAATTTCATTCAATGATCCACTTTATGTCACTCTGAGAACATGAAGTGACCACATAGCATAGAACAAGCCCTGATACAAACGTGTCTACTGAATAATCTCATTTCTACCTTTATCGCTTTTGATGAGAAGTCTATAAACGATGACAGCCTTCTGATCTTACAGTACAGCAGAAGAGATATTAGAACGATCACAAAATGCTTTTGCTAATACAATTTCACTCTGATTTCTTTTATGTACAAATCCATGGAGATCTTGAAGGCTCTTTCTGGTGTATTATAATTCCTTGTTTACGAAATTTCTGAGCTTGAGCGTGAAATGAATTTAAATATTGCTATGCAGATGATGCTTGGGTACAACATCCTCCTAATGCCGCCTAATCTACTCTAACTCCCAGTACTCTCTTGTCTGAGATCCAGCACCATATGCATTGAATTAAGTTGTTCTTCAATGTTACAAAACCTGATTTATTAGTTGTTCACATTCCATCTGCCTCAGAAAGCTGCAGTGTGCCTTTATTTTCACTGGGTGCCCAGCAGGTTCAGGCTCAACCTTCCTTCACTTTATCATTTGATCAGCTTGTCAGACACATGTGTTAGGTTCTTCTTTCAACTATATAAACCACTTAAAATTCACGCTTTTCACATCAGGCCCATACAGCAAGAGCTTGATGAATGAGTTTGTCATTTTCCAGATTCACCCGTGCCTCAGAAAAGCTGATCTCAAAATCTGCCCTTATTGTTGTAAACGACAGTGAAGCCAGGCTACAAAAATGATACTCGCCCAAACTCGGAACACAAATTATTATTAGCAAATACATATTGTATGGTATATAGCTAGAAAAAGGTGGAACAATTCTAGGGACTGTAAATAACTACAACAAGAGGTAATAATACATAGAACAATCTGAAAGCATAGGAAGTTTTAGGAAGAAGAAATGGTCTGGAAGAGGCAAGAAGGCGGCAGAAGACATCAGTCCCATCTCTGCAGAGGGCTGAGAGGAACCACCATTCACAACAGGGAGGCAGGCTCCAAAGGCAAGGGGTGTTTTAATGCTAACTGCTCTGGGAAGAGAATTAAAGGAGCATTCCATGAAAATATTCAGCATATAAGGGATGTGACAGGGAAGTTGAGATATTGGACAGAGCAGGGAAACGGAGAAGTACAGAGCAATATTGGTGACGAGGGGCCTGAGAACAGAAGATAACCAGCAGGAGCCCTTGTCTCTTCTTGGTTACTGCCATGAATGAGGAAAAGGACATAAGATGGGACTGTAGAGGGGAGGCTGGAAGACAGGGGGGTATTGTGAACCATGGGAATTGTCAGGAATATGCACAGCTCTAAGGCCCTGACCTCGTTCTTACTGATGGTGATGTGGAAACTACCCTCTGAAAATGGTCTCAGTCAATGAGCACTTCTCACTCCTCCTCTTTCTTACCAAATCCAGCAGCGTCAGTTGACATAACTAACCATTCCTTTCTGGACACATTTTTCTCTCTTAGTTTCCAGGACCCTATACTCTATTGATTCTCCTCCTAACACACCAGACTGTTCTTCTGGGCTTTTCTTGCTCATTTCTCATCATTTTTCATTTGCACCTTTTACATTTGCATATCCCCAAGTTCAACCTCTGAACAATTCTCCTACTCTATTTATACTCAGAGAAAATTTCATGGAGCCTGGTGGCTTTCAATCCCATCTGTATGCTAATGATTCCTTGAGTCATGTCCTCAATCCAGACTTGTCTCTTGAACCTCAGACTTATATTTTCCATTGACCACACAAAATCATCACTGGAATTCCAATAAGCATGACTCTAATCTGTCCAAAACGCATCTCTGACCCACCTGCAATGCCCTGCTCCCTTCTTCAAGTCATCCTTCCCACAAGGAAAAAGAAATAAAGTACTGATTCATGCCACAACATGGATGGACCTTAAAAATATGTTAATTCAATGACAGAAACCAGACATACGAGTCACATGGTTCCACGTAAACTTAATGTCCAAAATAGGCAAGTATTAATAGATAGAGACAGAATATAGATTAGTGGTGGCCAGTAGCTGGGGAGAAGAGGGATCAAGAGTGACCACTGAAGAACAGTGGTTTCCTTTTGAGGTGATGATAAGTGTAATGAGAGAGTGGTGAGGACTGTACAACTGTCAAATGGTGAATATTATGTGAATTTTATCTTAGTAAAAAAACTCAAAATATAATAAAAATAATGAAAGATTGCAGGAACTCTGTTTTCTCTGCTCTTGCATCTTGAGAACCTAAAACAGAGTCTGAAATAGTGGGTACTTAGAAAATATGTGCCAAATAATAGACAAATTGGTCTCTAAAGTTCATAAACAGGCACTTCCACTCTGTTCTCCTCTCCTCTTACATCAATACATAACAATGTGTGAACGATGAGCAGAGGGAAGAAAGGAGTCCACGGCTCTACCTTGAAATCAGCTCTAAAAGTTACGGTAAGCAGGAAACCACAGTGGGTGAGAAGCACAAAGTGCCAAGTGTGTCAAGTTCAGAACTCTCTCACAGTAAGACCTTTTTAATTACACTCACGCACTATGTACATAGAAAGCCATTTTGGTCAAGGATAGACATAATATATGATGGTGGTCCCGTAAGATTATGGTGAACCTGAAAAGTTCTTGCTGCCTATTGCTACCTTAATTGTCCTAAATCTGTAATTCATTCAATGGATTACTTGCATGTCTGTGGTGCTGATGTGAATATACCTAGTGTGCTGCCAGTCTTAGAAAGGTATCGCCCATAGAATTATGTACAGTACATACTTGGCAATGATGACAAATGGCTGTATTACTGGTTTATGTATGTAATGTATGGTATTATACTATTTATTGTTGTTTTAGAGGGTACTCTTTTTCCTTAGAAAAAATAGAAAATTAACTATCAAACAGCCTCAAGCAGGTCCTTCAGGAGGTGCTCCAGAAGAAGGCACTGTTATCAGAGGAGATGACGCTTCTATGCCTGTTATCACTGCTGAAGACCCTCCAGTAGGACCAGCTATGGAGGTGGAAGACAGTGATATTTGTGGTCCTGACCTAGTAGGTCTAGGCTAATGTGTGTGTTTGTGTCTTCATTTTTAACAAATAAAAAGTTTTTTTTTTTGTTTTTTTTTAAAGTGGCTTACTCCTATAACCTTAGTATTCTGGGAGGCCGAGGCAGTAGATTGCTTAAACTTAGGAGTTCAAGACCAGCCTGAGCAGAGAGAGATTCTGTTTCTAAAAACAGAAAAACTAGCCAGGAATTGTGGTGTGTACCTATAATCCCAGCTACTCGGGAGGCTGAGGCAGGACGATCACTTAAGCCCAAGAGTTTGAGGTTGCTGTGAACTATGATGCCAGGGCACTCTACCAAGGGTGACAAAGTAACACTCTGTCCTAAAACAAAACAAAACAATGAAAAGTAAAACTAAAAATGTTTTAATTAGAAAAAAGCTTATAGAATGAGGATTGTGTAAAGAAAATATTTGTATACAGCTATACATTTATATTTTAAGTTATGTGATAGTTTCAGTTCCAAGCGGAAAAGCTTTCAGTTTTACTCCATTCAGTAAAACATTACCTGTGGGGTTATCATAGATGGCTTCAATCAGTTTAAGAAATGTGCCATCTATGCCAATACTCTTCAGTGTTCTAATTACAAAAGGATACTGGATTTTATGAAATGCTTTTTCTGTTCTATTGAGAGGATCAAAAGGTCTTTGTCCTTGCTTCTGTTGATATGGTGAATTACATTTATTGACTTGTATATGTTAAACCAGCCTTGTATATGTTAAATCAAGTAGGGATGAAACCTACTTGATCATGATGTAGGAATTTTTGGTGAGAAGCTATAATCTATTGGCTAGGATTTTGTTGAGAATTTTTGCATCTATATTCATTAGTGAAGAAGACTTCTGCGGCAATTGCAACAAAAACAAAAATAAACAAATGGGACTTAATTAAACTGAAAAGCTTCTGTTCAGCTAAGGAAACAACAACCAAAGCAAACCTACACAATGGGAAAGGATATTTGCATATTTTGAATCTGACAAAAGCTTGGTAACTAAGATCTACAGAGAACTCAAATTAATCAACATGAAAAGAGCCAAAAATCCCTTGTATCAGTGTGCAAGAGAGATGAATAGAACCTTCTCTAAAGAAGACAGATAACTAACAAACACACGAAAAAATGCTCATTGTCCCTAATTATTAGAGAGATGCAAATAAAAACCACCCTGAGATATCTAACCTTAGTAAGAATGGCCCACATCACAAAATCTCAAAACTGCAGATGCTGGAGTGGCTGTGGAGAGAAGGGAACACTTTTACGCTGCTGGTGGGACTGTAAACTAACACAACATTTTGGAAGAAAGTATGGAGAAACCTCAAAGAACTCAAGCTAGACCTCCCATTTGATCCTCCAATCCCACTGCTAGGCATCTACCCAGAAGAAAAAAAATCCTTTTACTATAAAGACACTTGCACTAGACTGTTTATTGCAGCTCAATTTACAATTGCCAAAATGTGTAAACAGCCTAAATGCCCACCAACCCAGGAATGGATTAACAAGCTGTGGTACATGTATACCATGGAATACTACTCAGCCATTAAAAAAGATGGAGACTTTGCTTCTTTTGTATTAACCTGGATGGAAGTAAAGCAACATAAGAACAGAGAAGCAAGAATCCCATGTCCTCAATTCTTATATGAGAACAATTAATGATCTAATACATGGTGGGGGGTGGGGTGGGAAGAGCAGAGAAAGGGAAGGAGGGAGAGGAGTGGGGGGTCACATTGTGTGACATACCTTTTGGGGGTGGGACACAATTATAAGAGGGACTTTATCTAACAAGTGCAATCAATGTAACCTAGTTCTTTGTACCCTCAATAAATCCCTGACAACAACAACAACAAAAAGTTACATGATAGTACATGAGTCAAAGGTTTTTTTTGTTTGTTTTTGTTTTTTTGAGACAGAGCCTCAAGCTGTCGCCCTGGGTAGAGTGCCGTGGCCTTGCAACTCACAGCAACCTCCAACTCCTAGGCTTAAGGGATCCTCTTGCCTCAGCCTCCCAAGTAGTTGGGACCACAGGCACTCACCACAATGTCAGGCTATTTTTTGGTTGTAGTTGTCATTGTGGTTTGGCAGGCCCGGGCTGGATTCAAGGACTGGAACCCGCCAGCTCTGGTGTATGTAGCTGGCACCTTAGCTGCTTGAGCTACATGTGCTGAGCCGAGTCAAAGTTTTTAAAAAATTAAAAATTTTATGATGTTAAAAGTTACAGTAAACTAAGGTTAAAAGGAAGAAAAGGAGGTTAAGGTTAAAACTAAGGTTAAGAGGAAGAAAAGCTTTTTTAGTGTCACCTGGGTGCACAGTACTTGCAAAGTCTGCAGTAGTGTATAGTAATGTTCTGGGCCTTTATACTCACTCACTGACTCGCCTAAAGCAACTTCCAATCCTGCAGGCTCCATTCATAGGGTAAGTTCCCCATGAATGTGCCATTTTTTTGTCTTTTATACCATATTCTCACTGTGCCCTTTCTACATCTAGATAAGCAAATACTTACATGCTTTTTACACTGCCTACAGTATCCAGCACATAAACCTGCCGTACAGTTATTAAGTGCAGTCAGTTCATGTAAGCTCACTTTATCACGTTCGCACAACGACAAAATCCTCTGACAATAAAGGTCTCAGAAGGTACCCCACATTAGTAAGGCATGACTGTTTGGGGGCATATGTATGACATTTGAATTTATAAATTATTTTCTGCAAAGTACAAAGGATAAACTCTAAATTAATACAGACATTACAAAACTATTTTATGTATGGCATAGAGAGAGAAAACAAAAGTTAAAGATATAATGCTCCACCCTTAAGGATTTTATAACTTATATAGGCAGAGAATAAAAACCCAAGTTCTAGAATTTCCAAGACAAAAGACCAGGAAGTAAAAGAATAAAACTATATAGAATTTTAAGTTGATAACAACTAAAAAAAAAAAGGCTTGTAGTTAATATTCTTAATTTCTAAAATCTGACACATTTTTTCAATGTTGAAAAGAATAAATCATTAGCTAGCGTAGCAGTAGATATTCAATAATGGATTTTTCCCTGTAAACAACTGTAACTCCACAATGTATCTTACAACCTAGGGAAACACTCAGCCACCCACTACACACATAATAAAGGAGCTCATTTCCACTTCCCATCCACAGGCAGAGACCATTCCTAACAACACAGGTTTTTCCCAAGTGTGGCGCTGCCTGAGCTGCTCATGCCAAGGTACAAAACACACCTGTCAAGAAGAAAGGCCCAGCTGAAGCGGGAATATATGATTGTCTAGACTTTGCTCTGACACATCATATTCCTCAACCTGTTCATCCATAATCTCTTTTAGATGGGTTTCTCTACCTTCTCCTCATGGCAGCTTTGTTTAGTCTGAAATTCAATCACGGATCAATTAGGCTTTAGGAAACATGCCCATTCTAGCTCTGTAGTCCCATCAGAAACCCTAGACCCTGTGTTAATTTTGTTACAGCTTTTAGTTCTCGCATTTCAATGCAAAAATCACTTTCCCCTGGAGAATGCCACTGATATTGGCAAGAAAGCACAAGGGGCTGCCACACAACTCAATCGCCAATAACAACTGGGGAAACTCGACCCTCAGCAGACATTAGTAATCACGGGAAAACAGCCAGAACTTTAATCACAATTCTTTCAGAAACAGCCAGGGATTTCGAAATGCTGTAATTCTGGGATATGACCCTAATACAGTGCTTAATCAAAGCCATTGCCAGTACAAGAATAACCTGCAGACTTTAATAAAAACCAATTTCATAAAAGTCAATGTGTCAGCATCATGCTGGACCCAATTTAGCAAAACTCCAAAAACTACGTATCTCTATATACACATTCCATAGATACAAATTTGTTTATGATACCTTATACCATCTCTCTATTTGTATAGAGGAACTGTGTATTTATTCATACACAAACACACTCTGCCATGTAGGTATGCAGTCACCCAATTAAGGTTATACAGTCAACAGAAGTACTGGAAAATATGAACCTGTAAAATTGGTGAGCAGCTGGGTGGGCAGGTGCGGGATCTGTACTGAATCGCCTCCATGCCCCAGATACGGTCTGGAGGCTTTTTTCAAACAAAAATTTGGGATAGAGCATTTCTTGTGCCAAGTCTCTGCTGGCCATAAGTCCCAGATGTTCAGGAAGCCATGTGGCCTGACTTTACTCCACTACCAGCTCTACCAGCTCCATTTTTAGGCAATGTCCTGGCAAAATGGCAAAGGCCATGATCACACCTTTAAGACCATAGCAGCTGCTACGACTACTCCTGTAGCTGAAAAGAGCACAGGAGAAATGTCTTCACGGAGCAGGACAGAGAAGAAAGCGGAAACAACCCATCCTGTCTGTCCAATGCCCACTTCTAGGGCTTTTCTCTTCTCCCAACTAGGAGAGAATTGATGAACATGGCAGAGGGCAGAGGGACAAAGAGAGGGAGAGAAAGAGAGAGATCAGCTGTACTGAAATATTGAGCCATTTATAGTGATCATGTCCGTAGGGAATGGGAATAGACTGGGAGGATAGACAATAATAATTCAGAGTGATTTATAACCTATTAGAATTTAAGAAAATAAATTAATTTTTAAAAAACATATGTGCCATATATATGTGAGTATACATATATAAATGCTTCTAAAGATTTCCATAGACTGCTTTATATCACCATGTATATTAAGGGGAAATTTTCTCTTAATAGAGATAATATAAGTATGCCAAGCTAATGACACCAATATAAACCAAAACCCAACATTTCAATGAACTAAAAAAAAATTTTGAGATTTTTTTTACAAAAAAACCACCCCAATCACAAAGAGCTCTCAGAAAAGAACATGCCAAAGAACCTATTATTAATTTTTTTTAAAAAGTAGTATATAAAACAAAAGAGAGGCTGGGCAGTGATGTCTAAGTCTGTTGTATTTCTATGTTCTCTGTGGAGGACAACACAGAATTATTCCTACAATAGGTGATTCACGGTGCAACTGCTTTCAAATGTACTCTGACAATATTTCATTACATATTTCCTTAGCATAATCTGTATGCAGTGCGTAGATGACGCTTTCCAAGAGAAAAGACGTTTATACACACATCCGTTCCGATCTGACTATAGGTCTGAAATGTTAAGATCATATGCTAACAATGCTTTAAGCTAGAACTCAGCACTCAGAGACACAGATCCATTTCTGCCCCACACCAGGCTGCCCCACAAAGGGGGTAAAATGGTCAAGTTGTAAAGCTTACTTTTTTCTGAATTACTTTTTAAAAAGTTATTGTTTCCTGAATTATGAATTCTTGAAACACAAGAGAGACCCACATGTAAATGTAAATGCTAAATTATTTTCTGAATGATTTTCTAATTATGTGCTTTTTAAGAAAATTTGCAACACTGATTCTCTCCATTAGTGCAAATAATAGAGAATACTTTGCACCTAGGTGACTGGGCAAATGGGAAACTATGCCATCCTCATTTCACAGAGAAAACAGGTCTGTGTAAATAATACTTTACAATAACACAGCTACTGTGTGTCCAAATGGCCTGGGCAATCACACCCTCGTCTGAGGATCACAGTACTGTGACGGAAAGTGCTAGTGAACCAATTAATGGGAAAACCAAGATACCAAACGGTGGAGCACGTTACCACAGATCCCCCCTCAGCTGTTTAATGGTTTAAATGAAACAAACATGCTGGGCAATGCGAGAAACATTCAAAAACCTCCAACATCAGGGATCTTCTTAATTTGCAGTGCCTACTGTATAGTTAACTGGCAATGTGACATGTCAAAACGGACATGTGTTTGTAGACTAAGATTCATACCACTTTCCCTCTATTTCATCAGAGACGTCAAAATAAATGAAACAGCAAACAAAAGGTATGTTTTAGATACAATATACTCCATGCAATTTCAAGAAAAAGATTTGGTCTGTTCCCATCCATCATCTTAGAAACAACTAACGTCCAGAAAAAGTCCATATTATATATGGAAATTAATGTCAGAAAGGCTAAGGAAGTATCAGAGTCAATGGTACCTGACATGCAATGAAGTCCATCCCATGCAGATTACACAGTATGGTCATCTTCCCTTCAACAGCCATTAGACAAGTTTTATGGCAGGCAGAGTCAGGGGCAAGAGGAAGCCTGAGAAAAGGATTATGCCAATGGGAAAGAAGTAAAGACAGGACTATCAAGAGAAGAGAATATATGAGCATTTTGTAAGGATAATACCTCAAAAAGATAAAACCCAGCTGTACTCATCTTGGAAGTTTCTGCTTCCTGTGACACAGGAGACCTTTGACACGTCTCTTCATTTGCACATGGAGGTATGTCCTCCGTGGAGAAATGCAGCTTTAGAACAGTGCTAACCAATGGAAATATAAGGCAAGCCACATACGTAATTACATACGTAATTTTGAATTTTCCAGTAGCCACACTTAAAAGGTAAAATGAAACAGGTGAAATTAATTTTATTAATAGTTTTATGTAACTTTTATAGCCAAAATATCATTTAAACATGCAGACACATTAAAAATTTAAGGCATTTTATATTACTTTTCTCATTCCATCTTTGAAATCCAATTTGCACTTTATAATTAGAGTATACCTAAATTTGGGCGTTAAATGTTTATCAGAAATACTGGATCTATACTTAGATTTCATAAAATTCACAGTTGCAGAGGTAGAGTCACATACCTAAGTTGTTCCAGGCATAATTAAAAGTTTCCAATAACTGAATCAAATATCAGTTTTTTAATTTAAATTTAATTAAAAATTCTGTTTTTCCGTTGCATTAGCCACATCTCATGAACTCAATACCCTCAAGTGACTTGCAGCTACTGTTCCAGACAGAACAGCCATAGCTATTAAGTTCTGCAGCCCTTAGAAAATCGGACATCATTCTGCTGATATTGGCACAGTTTTCAAGAGAACAAATGGAGATAAACAAAGTCCAAATACTAAGTAATCGATCATCTGTTCACTAACATAATTAACTCAGGTGATTAGATTGGGAGAGTACAGCAGAGACTGTTAGTTATAGCCAATAATCACTCTCCCCTGATTATCAGTTAAGCATCTTAGAATTAAGACTACATTTCTGGCCCTCCCTTGCCATTAGGTATAGCTCTAAGTTTTGCCCTGTGAGATGTAAGTACAGTGTTATGTGGTAGCTTTTTAGAACATTCCTGAAAAAACAGCCTTCTGTCTCCTTTCTGCTCTGTCCCTTTCTCCGTTAGGTGGCTGCAATGCCCACCATTTTGGACCATCATTCAGCGCAGAATGAGTTGGAAGGAGCCATTCCAAGGATTCCGTAGAATAAAGTCGTCACATCAGCCCCACCTATGTCCTGACTTATAAGTAAGAGGAGGAAACATCTACCTGGGAGGGGCCCTTGTTATTGTAGGTCTTTGCCACTGCAGACCTTAATCCATACTGATTAAGTGGGTGCTCTAGTGCCATCAGTTAACACTGTACTATTCACCAAGTTCGATCTGGATGATCTAGCTGGGTGAGGGGATGTTGTAGGTATGTTGAAGAAAACAAACATACCTGAAAATTTGGCTGCTGAATTAAATTCATATCCTCCAAAATTCTTCCTCTCAAAGGAACCCTAAGTTTGTTTTCTGAGCAGCAGCATGGCTCATTAGAGGCTATTCCTTATGCTCTTGCCATAGGTGGATTTAGGCAGGTGTCTATAATTCAGGCTAATGTGATGTGGGAACCCTTTGGCAAAGGTTCACTTGCTTTATATAAGAGAGTCAAAGAAAAAGTGGGCCTTTGGGGGGGCACCAGTCCCTTATGCCGGAGGTGGCGGGTTCAAACCCAGCCCCGGCCAAAAATTGCAAAAAAAAAAATGTAGGCCTTTTTGCCTTTAACAGTCTTGAGTGGTCATCACAGCTGTGAAAGCTATGAGCCTGGGCACACTGATACTCATCTTGGAGGCGCTGTGAAGATGCAGTCCACACTTAGAAAAGGCAGGAACCGGGAGAAGAGCAGGAAAACAAAGCTGACTCCCTCCCTACCTGGAGCTCCCTCTGTACTATGCCTGAAGCTTCCCACACCTGAGAAACATCTCGTGCTTATTCAGGGAACCAATTTAATGGATGGAAGGGTGAATTTCTCCACAGAAAAATCCTCTTCCTTCATCAAACTCCAAAACCTAACAAACTGACAATTATAAAATATATTTATATACTTGAGTTATAGAAAAGAGGGATCTATCATAAAAAATGGGACTTAAAAGCAGGGAATTCCTAATTTTAAATATTTCTACTATGAATTCATTTTACAGATATGAACAATTCATAGCACATTTTCCCTATTTTTAAAACAAGGATAGCCTATTTTTGTCTTTTCTCCAAAATGGGGCAGCACATTAGGCAACATAAGAAAATGGCCGCAACTCTCACAAAAGGGTCATAAATCCACACAATGCTTTCTTTTCTTTTTTTTTTTTTTTTGAGACAGAGCCTCAAGCTGTCCCCCTAGGCAGAGTGCCGTGGCATTACAGCTCACAGCAACCTCCAACTCCTGGGCTCAAGCGAGTCTCCTGCCTCCGCCTCCCAAGTAGCTGGGACCACAGGCGCCCGCCACAACGCCCGGCCATTTTTTGGTTGCAGCCGTCATTGTTGTTTGGCGGGTCCGGGCTGGGGATTCGAACCCGCCACCTTAGGTGTACGTGGCTGGCGCCTTAGCCGGTTGAGCTATAGGCGCCGAGCCAATGCTTTCTTTTCTCAATGTAAAATAAAATAATCAAATCGCATTTCTACTATCGACAAGAAAGAAATCTAGATTAAGCGAAGGATGGGGATACCAAACAAATGGGACACCCTGGGCTGTAGAATGAGAGAGAGAAATGACCCAGAGGACCGGCACATGAAGAAAACTGTAGAGACGAAACACAGGAAGGAGAGTGCACAGCGGGAGTGAGATGGAGCAAGGCAAGTGGGGGGCGGGGGGTCAAGGCTAGTTGGGAGACACACCTAGACAGCTGGGACAAACTCAGGCAGATGGAAATGTCAGAATCTGGGCTTCAACTTGCAAGAATCCAGAGAGGACAGAGGTATGGCAGGTAAGTAATTGTGGGAGGTCCCATCAACGCCTTAGAAAAATGTAAGAGTCTAAGGGGTTTGGGAAGCAGAGGACAATGGGAGACATAGGGAAAAATGTCTTATCTTGAGAAGTATGGGATTACAATTAGAAAAACCAACGTTCAAAAAACAGCTCTGCCACTGACTATGTGACCTTGCACCAATTTTTTAACATCTCAATTATTTTCAATATGAGTACAACAGGAATAACTGTAGTTATTTATATATCATAAGGTTTTACCAAGGAGTAAATGAGATCATGTATATAGAGCACTCAGCACCAGGTCTAACACATAGAAAGAGCTAAGAAATGGTATTTTTGACACACACACACACACAAAACCAAATACACACACACAACAAAAATTTTGTCCTATAAAAAAGACAGTAATCTAAAAGTAAGAAAAATTGACATTTGTGGGAAATAGTCTTAAGACAAGTTCCTGCAAGAAAAGCAGGTTAATTACAGAAACTAAGGGACTCAGAGAAAGGGCCAAAGAGCAGAGGAAAGGTAGAGACAGGCTTTCTGGATGTGGAATAATTGTATGACCAAGTGTTGCAGCATTTGACAAAAACAGTTGATCACTTTCCTCCTTCTCTTGGCCTCCAGGACACCACCCTGTCTTCATTCTCTGATACTTCTGCATATTCTACTTGGTTCAGTCCTCCTACCCTGCCTTTCTCTCACGGGGAAAAAAGTCCTCTCCAATCTCATTTACCCAATCTCCCCACTGCCCACACTACTCTGTCTACACCAATTCCTTGCTACTCCTCCATCTTTACCCTAAGACTTGCATGGTTCTTTGACTTCCTTCAGTTCCTGCTCAAATGTCACCTTATCAGAGAAGCGTTCCCTTCTCGACCCTTTCATCTGAAATAGCAAATCATGCCTGTGCCCATATCACTCTCAGGTTTTTATTAGTACTTCTCATAATCAGATCTGTTTAAACATTTCTTATCTCCCCACTCTCCGTAACAAATGAAAGCAGAGGCCTTGTCTGCTTTGCTCACTGCCTATACCCCATGCCTGAAACCATGTCTACTACATAGTAGGAGCTCAATAATATTTGCTAAGGGAAAGGAAGAAAGGTCTTCAAACGGAAATATTTTCCATTATTTTTCTACTCTGTCTCTGATAGCCAGATTTATTTTCTTCCAGTTAAGATTTTACCCATTATCTCTCCAACCTACAAAGACTCTCAGACCACTCCCTTTATAGTTAGAGGTAAGCAACAGATACTGTGCATCAAACTGGCTCCAATTAAGGGCCTGACAATTCTTAGATTCTGAGATCCCTCACTCAGTTCAGGTTGAGAGAGTTTGCCTCAGTCACACCCAGAATGTTCAATATGACTGTTTTTGGTTTCATAATTTCTGTGCCCCAATTCTACCTATTGGAAGAAAATTACTTATTTTCATCTAATGTACAGTTAGGCATCATAAGCATTTATATTATTGATAGATACATTTTTTAAAAATTATTAAATTTTTACATCCTCATGTTACCACATAAAATGTGTGTTGCTGATACAAAATGAAAATGCATTTATTCTCATTTAATATTTAATCAGAATAAAACATAAAACTGGTCTGCTTCTGTTTGCTTAATAAATTATTTTGTATATTATCTTAAGAATGTTGTATGTTTGACTGTATTTACTCAGATCATGCTTGCTCATCTATTTCAGAAACACCCTTTCAAGACCAAAGTGAGGTATAGGAGTTATGACAATGGAAGGCAAGGATTGTCTTTTCAAGCCTTTCGGGGTGTGGCAAACAGAACTGAAGAATCTAGAATCAGGAGAGATTACTATAATTCACACACTTTCATCCATAAAGATCCTCCATGCTTATTTACCATGTGGATCTGACAATTGAACTTCATTAGCTATTCTTCTTAATCCAGACTCCCAATGATGAACTGATTCCCATTTTATAATCACAGTGTATTAGTGATTCAGGGAGCAAGAAGGCCTATGGCTTAAAGATTACTGTAACAGCTACCTTGTGTTGGGCTCTGAAGGTTACCCCTGTGGGTAAGGAATACCATAGTTAACTTCAGAGAGTGAACAGGAGGTCACAAGAACTAATGAAAAAATGCCAGTGTCCACAGCCAGGCCAATAAAGCAGCATCTTCAATCTCACCTTCACATGCTTCTCCTTGCCAATATGTGATTCATTCTCCTGTCCCACTTGCAAAAACAACACAAAACAAAACAAAGGCACTACTGGACTTACGCCGTACAGAGGTGATGACTGTTCAGAGCACTTTTTCTCTACATTTTGCAACAATTGACAACTGAGAAAAATTACTGAAACCAAAACAAAAACCTGCCTAATTTTTTTGAAGGTTTAAGTTTTGGTAAACCCCTATCAGTTTAGTTACTGGATGGATCTTCAAAGGCCTCTCCAGATAAATCCTTGACATAGAGATTCCTGTATATACTATAGTGACCAAAAGGAAATGTCTTCTATAGATCCTCAAATAACTCAAGTCCAGATCTTCCCATACTTTTCATTGGCCAGAGAATAATCCCAGGGGGTAGATTTTAGAATTTTGAGTGGGGAAAAACAAAAATATTTAGCACAAATAGAGTTAAAGCACACTCTTAGGACCATAATACACATCGCTGCCCCATGTCTATCTACCTGTGTCCACCTTATCGCCATAGCACCGAGCAAATGAAAATACGTAAATGGATTCCCCAATCTACATTCATCCAGCCCCCTAAACTCAATGGTTACCTTTTAACCTGCTGAAATGCTTATTCTGTCCTTCAGTAAAGACCTAAGAAAATTCACTTTTTTTTTTTTTTTTTTTTTTTGAGACAGAGCCTCAAGCTGTCCCCCTGGGCAGAGTGCCGTGGCATTACAGCTCACAGCAACCTCCAGCTCCTGGGCTCAAGCGAGTCTCCTGCCTCCGCCTCCCAAGTAGCTGGGACCACAGGCGCCCGCCACAACGCCCGGCTATTTTTTGGTTGCAGCCGTCATTGTTGTTTGGCGGGTCCGGGCTGGGGATTCGAACCCGCCACCTTAGGTGTACGTGGCTGGCGCCTTAGCCGGTTGAGCTATAGGCACCGAGCCAGAAAATTCACTTTTTTAGAGACATTGTCTCCTCAACAAATTCATATCAACATGTTAGATACAGAGGTATATATTTTGCACAAACCTTCAGGATTAAGAATGAAGGAAAACAGACATGGTTTCCAGAAAATATGATGCACACACAAATTTAATTATTCAAGTAGAATTACATCAAAATCGCTGAGAAGGGGCAAAAAAGTGCCAGGTCTACATTTCCCTTTCATTTGGACAGCTGATTTTATAAAGATAGAGAATAATGGCAAAAAAGCAATTTGTTAATAGTAAGTAAATTATTAACTGCCAAACAGAAAACCATAAATAAGTAAATCATAAATATTGAAACAAATAGCATTTTGTCTGCCTTTAGGATGCTATTTAATACTTCTGGTGGGGGAGGTGATAATGGCTGGGGAGTAAATAGGAGAAATCATTCAATTTTTTTGTCCATA
The DNA here is from genome assembly GCF_000181295.1 of Otolemur garnettii. Lineage (NCBI taxonomy): Eukaryota > Metazoa > Chordata > Mammalia > Primates > Galagidae > Otolemur > Otolemur garnettii. The sequence continues at coordinate 10,516,054 of NW_003852444.1, forward strand.
GTATTTAATTTCCTATTGTTGCATGAACTGAGAATCCAGCCCTCATGAATCTAAATGCTGCCACATGGCCCAGTTCCTAATGATTGGTCTATTACACCATAGTTGGATTTATTTGAACAATTAAATGGCTTGTCCAAAACAGAAGGCATTCCTGCCTTCCAGTAGATAAAATACACAGTTTCCCTTAAGGGATGAATATAGGGCAAGAGTACAAAGAAGTATGTCTAACAATGGTAAAAATGTCAGGAAAGAGAAAATGTCAAATCCCCAAGGGAAAAACAAACTCAAACTTCGGTTAGAGCTCAGCCACCACTTTTTCTGTGATGAAATTACAGTCTACAGTCTCCCCTAAGGGGGAAAAAAATCTGCTAGAACTAATCAAAGTATAGTGTTTGGTGGATTTTTTTTATATATATATATAAAGTTCAAAACAAAACCAATAGCAACAATACAGTTTTCAGATCATTGTTGACAAGAAATTTAACTCTTTTCAGGACTTTTCTTTTGAAAAAACTGAACCAGAAACGATAGTTTCACATCCTGAAACTACCCTGAGATCTGCTTCCAATTTCCTGTCTGGTATGCTGAAAGCTAAAAAAAAAAATAAAAAATAAAAAATAAAAAAATCTGGAGGACAAATTTAACTGTTAATTATATATTCAAGCCATCTGATTTTGTTGCTCTGTTCAAACAATGATGCTTAAAACTTGGGCATTTTACTTGATTTTTGTTCAGTTCAACATGAAAACACCTCTTTAAAAAGACAAATGGTGTGAATAAAGTTGGTCACTGACTCTGTACCTTTCTGAGGCCAGTCCAGTTCAGTTTCCCTCTGAGCACTAGAGCTTTAGTTCTGAATTGAGTGTCTCACCATAAATGCAGTTTAAATTATGAGACAAAACCTTCAAAGGGTAATTAACAATGCCTGATAGAGGAAACTAGTCTTTATTCTGTTTTTCATTTTGCAATCCTAAAATTCTAGAGTAATAAAAATCAGATGAAACAAGTATTAAATATCTAATTTTCTTTTTTTTTTTTTTAACTGGTTAACATAGCCTTCATGTAACTTTCTTAGTTATTATGTCAAAACATTCATATTCTACTCATAGAAAGTACCCTTGCAAGATGAACCACAG
>NW_003852444.1:10518224-10532461 GCF_000181295.1 Otolemur garnettii
GTCTAACTTAGTTAATGGTGAAAGGTGTGGGTCCAGTTTCAGTCTTCTACAGGTTGCCAGCCAGTTCACCTAGCACCATTTGTTAAATAGGGAATCTTTTCCCTACTGAATGTTTTTAATTGGCTTATCAAAGATAAAATAATGGTAAATAGCTGGGTTCATCTCTTGGTTCTCTATTCTTTTCCATACATCTACCTCTCTGTTTTTGTGCCAATACCATGTAGGTCTTACTTTTTCCACCATTTACCATTTTGATGTTGTACCAATTCCTAATCAGCAAGATGTATTTTCACTGCAATAAAAATGAGGTGAGGAAAGCTAAGGGCAAAGCTGTGAAATATGTTATCTATAGAAAAACAACAGCATGTCAAGGTCTGACTATGAAAAGTATGTCACATGTTTCCAAATATCTGGAGAGAAAACTTTTCAGAAAGGCCAGCCCCATCCAACTTACCTAAAATGTACACCTTCCCTCTTGATATTTAATGTTTTCTTTTGCTCTTTTAATTTTTCTTCATAGCATCTATCATTATTAAAACAATACGTTACTATCTATCTGAAAGGATAGCTTTGCTAATAAATCATCTAACATAAAACATTACTGCGTACAATAGTGTGCTGGCCCCAACTGGTTGCCGCTTGTTTGACCACCTGTGGCTTTTCTTTTTTAAAGACCTTTTTTACATAGTCAGAAGAGTACCAATAAATGGAACAGGGCACACAGCTCCTCAACATCTGCCAGACGGCATTCCAAGAAGTCAGGTAAGACCAGCTCAACAAATAAACAGAATACAACTATTGTGGGAAAAACACCTTCCTTTATCATTTCACGTTAGCAAATGCTCTGGAAAACAACCACCTTTCATTATCACTTCATTACAACTGCTTTGTTCTCTAAACCCCCCAAAAGCCCACACACTCATCCTGGTGGCCAGCATTTCTTCTTTTCATGCTGTACCCTTTCCTCCCTTGGGAAGCAGAATAAGCTTCTTGCTTCATAACCTATCTTAGTCTTTAAGTTGGGAATTGTTTCTCAGCCCATACCATGAGCCCCCAACATTATCCCCTCTTGTAAGCTCTAAAATGGCAGTCAGTGTTGTCTGTGTCTTTCACTGCTATAGTCCCACTGCTCAAAATAATGCCAAAGTATTAATAAACATTTGTTAAATGAATAAATAAGAAGACCTAAAGGGACGAAATCAGAAAAAGTAACTATGATGCTACATACTTCACTTTATTAATTTAACTCACACCATGGTCTTTTTTAGAAATAAAGAACCTTAAGTTGAGAAAATTGTCTGAAGTTACATAGGTAGTATGTAGCCCCATAAGGATTGGCTCTTCTTCAAAGAGGAAATGAGACTTGAATTATTGAGTATGACCTTTGCATGAATGAGGAGTGACAGCATCAAAGAAAGCATCAAGTAACAGCATCAAAGAAAGTTAGACATGAAAATTTAGGAGGAATGAATATCACTGAGTGGCAGCAGGCAAAAATTTATGTTGAAATTTATGCTCAAAAAGACATATGAAAGAGAGAGACTCCAAAGTGCCATGAATCCCAGAATCTGTATTTTTATAAATGAATACTTTCAAACTGTAAAAGAACAGAACTCTTCTTTGTCATCTGAAATCTTATATAGAACTCTGATATATTAATGAGACAAAAGTCTGAGAGAAAAATCTAGAGACAAAAAAAATAAATTAGGAAAAAACTCCAACAGATTAAAAGCAATGGTGTGAAAATTACTAATACAAGTGAAAAATAAGAAAGTACAGATTTCTAAGATATATAAAATAGAAGAGAAAAAACCTTTATGACAGATTCGGTAAAGATAACTGTCAGAGAGAACTCCCAATATTGGTTTCAGCTATATTGAGAATGCTGCTACATGATAGCATGCTGCTCCATGTTCTCATGAGAGAGCAAGGAAGAAAATGGTGTAGAGGAAATGACCATGTGACTTCACTATCCCTCATATGCTCAAGTCTCCAAGGTTCTGTTTTCAAGTCTGTGCCCCCCTTACTCTTTCTCTGATCAAATATACAATCACAGTATTGAAAGAACTTGGAAAATTTCACCTCAACATATGACTCCTTGGTATAAAGAATACACTGAATTAAAAGCCATTCAAAATCAAAATGCATTAGAGGGGCTCTCCTTCTATCTGCATAAACGGGACTGACCAATTAAAAGAACAATGGGACAATTAACTTCCCTTCCTCCCCCTGTTAACTCAATGTATTGCATGAAAGAAAATAAAGGATGTAGCCAGATCTGGTCCAGATTTTTTAAATACCATACCTGTCCCTCAGGTTAATTTAACTTACAAAGAGAATCATTTACACGTCCATCTGTTTTCCCCATCTATTTATCCACCATAGCACCATTGGTTGCCCTTAAACAGAATTACCTGTACTCCTCAACTCCCCCTCCATCAGGGGTGGGAAACTTCCACCCTCAAAGCCTCTTGTGGCCTTCCAGATCACCAGGTGGGGCCTCTCTACAGAATCCAAACTTCACAGAACAAACTTCTTCATTAAAAGAATTTGTTCTGTAAAATCTGAATTCAGTCAAAAGGCTGCACTCAAGGATGTAGAAGCCCACCTGCTCCCCACCTCTGTCAGGGTAATCACTCTCTGATTCTGTCTGTGTGTATAATGAATATATCTTTCTCTTATTAATCTACCTTAATCATGAGTTGATATTTTTTTTGAGGGGGGTAGCGGGGAATTCTACCTCTTCTATAGCATCAACTCCCACCTGAATCACAATGGTACCCAAATCCATGTGTTGCCCAAACCTCTCTGCTGAACTCCAGATTAAACCTGAGTATCTCAGACCTTTCAAAGTTAAATGTCCAAATCGAGTGCCTCTTCTTTATATCCGCCCTTCTTCCACTAAAGCTAGCCCTTCACTAATACCCAGTTTCCTGAGCCATAGGCATCTCACACTCCTCCAAGTCCTTCATAACTATAACAGAAGCAACTCCTTGAAAAAGGGTAAAATGTTTTCTGAGTTGTCCCTTTAAAAAACTCACCACATTCTTTTTGAGAATAAAAACGTGCATCCCTTCCCCAGGCCAGTAATCAGAGGGGCAGGGGAATATTCTTTGTTATTTGTACCACAGGAGATGGCTGAATGGAATTATTCCAGCAGAGGACATGAAATTATCTTCAATGGAGATGTTATAGGTAAACAACAATAGCCTGAAGCCGAAAGCTCCTACTAAAAGCTCTTATTTCTGTGTATAGATAGGATGATAGTACTTTAAGATGAGAGTCTGACATCCTCCTCATCTGCCAGCAAATTAATAAACTTCTTTTTCCTTTCCCTCAAGCAGTGTGTCCTCATTCTTTGTTCAAATGCAGGGACGAGCCCAATTTATTGATGATATAACCACTCTTGTTCCCCCATGCAATCAGTCACCATCATCCCAGAAACAGCCACACTTCACTATCTCTAATTAAAGCATCTACAATAACCTCATAACTAGGCATCCTGTCTCCTTGCCATAGCTTTCCAAATGTCTCCTCATAAGTCTTGCTAAAATCTGCCCACATTAATCCTCTGCTTAAAACTTTTCGTCAGCTTTATTATTTCTTCCTCCACGTAAAATCTTTCACAGGCCATTAGGATAATGGTGATATCCTATAGTATGGCATCCAAGGCCTTTCAAAATTAGGCCTCTCCCTCCCTCCAGCTTCACATCTCACTTTTTCGCTCAGAGACATAATGTTGAATAAACTGACCTTCCTCTGAGGCAAGAGACTATCTCAAATCTTTGAAACTTTGAATACAGTGATGCCTTTACCTGGCATTCTATATGTTGTACCCTTGGTTAACTCCTACTCATTCTGTGAGATTCAGCTCAAAACCCCTTTCTACAAAATCCTCCCTGCACTACTCTAGTGCCTTTCCCTCTATCTTCTCACAGCATTCTGATCATTATAGCCATACAAGCATTTCAGTCCCTGGATTGTCACCACTACTAGTTTACAAGTCTATCTTCCCAAATAAACCAACATTTGTCAGTGCCCAGCAAACAATAGGCCCTCAATTAAAGTTGAATGAATGAATAAAACAGCATACCACATGAGGGAATATCTGAGAAAAACAAGTGAGCTGTAGGATTAGTGTTATATAAATGGCTGAAAATGTGGTGTGGTTGCTAACCCCCCCCCCAAAAAAAGGTAGAAAAAATCTCAAAGAAATCAAATGTAAATAAAAAAGAATAGAGGGGACTGGACACCCTGACTCAGGGCTGTAATCTTAACCCTGTGGGAGGCCTCAGGAGGAGAATTGCTTGGGCGCAGGAGTTCAAGACCAGTCTGAGCAAGAATGGGACCCAGTTTTTATTGAAAAATAGAAAAATTAGCTGGGCATCATGGTGGGCACCAATAGTCCTAGCTCCTCAGGAGGCTGAGGCAGGAGGATTGCTTAAAACCAGAAGTGTGAGGCTGCTGTGAACTAGACTGACCCCAAGGCACTCTAGCCTGGGCAACAGAGTGAGACTTGTCTAAAAATAAATAAAAGTAGGAGAATATAGGGTCTTGGTAAGAATGTGGAGAACAGAAGGGAAAATAAACCACTATAAATGAAAAATACCTTATTCTAAAATTAGGCTGGTGTGATGACCACAGAAATCTGTGAATACACTGAAACCACTGAATTATTATACAACTTAAATGTGTGGCTTACATGGTGTGTAAATTATGTCTCAATAAAGCTGTTAAAACACACTGAAGAATAAGCAATGCTGATATTTCTTAACTTCTACATATACTGTTTTTTCTTTTAAAGGATTCCACTTATCTACAGAGAATGAAACTTAAAAAAAAAAGAAATCCATGGAGTCTTTTGTAATTCTTTAGATTTTACCGCTTTTATCTTTCCCTCTTTTCTTTTCAGACATGGTCTCACTCTGTCATCCTAGGCTGGAGTTCAGTGGTGTGATCATAGCTCATTGCAGCCTTGAATTCCTGGCTTAAGATAGCCTCTTGCCTCAGGTTCCTGAGTTGCTTAGGAATACATGTGCATACTACCACACCCAGCTAGTTTTCTAATTTTTAGTAAAGATAGGGGTCTTGCTACATAGCTCAGGCTGGTTTCAAACTCTTGATGTCAAGCACTGCTTCCACCCTAGGCTCCCAAAGTGCTCGGATCACAGCTATGAGCACCACCTCCAGCCACTTTCTTCTGTTAACATGTAATTATTATTTAGAAAATTTTCTCATTAATTGAGAAATAGGGCAATCCCGGTCCTATGCTTGATTTTTACTGCCATTTAAGCATATTTTCCTGAATTTTTAATGTTTAAGCACTAGCACCGTGATCAATATTCACATTTACACTAAAAGAGCAAGGCATCGAATGAGTTTTACAGCTATAAGTGACATAAAGTAAAACTTCCATTTACATATCGTGTAATCAAAATTAAAAAGTAGAGGAATTTTGACCACATAAGGACAACGGAAATGTAATTAAGTTAATTCTATTTGATTAAATATGTTCAAAAAATCTTGGTAGTGGAGTAGTCTCTTTTGTCTTACATAAGAAGGCTTCTTAAACATTTATACTTTTATAATATGGAAGCATGGAACAATTAGGCTTTGCAAACTAAGGAGCACTGTTTAAAAGTGCAGTTCTTAACAAACAGCTGTAAAAATATTAGAATAAATGCATCTTCTCATCTGTAAAATAAAGTTTGTACTGGATTATTTCACAGCTTCCATCTAACTTTAAATCTCCATATTTCTGAGCCAGCCTTAACAACTCAGAGAAGAATGGGTGGGTCCAAACATTTTCTGATCCTGTATCCAAAGCAGAATTAAATAATCAAGCAGCATTCATAGGCCCAGTGTCTGCCTTCTAGCAGATACAATACAGGAATGCATGCCTGAAGCAACACAGGGGTGAGACTGTTTACAGAGAATCCAGAAAGGAGGCGGGGTTACCTTCTAAAAAATCCCTCCCAGACTGTACATGTGTGTTTATTTATCATATCTATTTTGAACACCTATGACTTTGCCAGGCACTCTGACTTAGGAACCGCTGGCACCACAAAGAAAAAAGATGCAGTTAGTACAGTGCCTGGCACAAATCAACACTCACTAGCATTCACTGAATGAAGTTAAAACACTAAGCAGAAGTACCTTAAAGGAAGAGCACAAAAGAGAGAACTGTTATCCACCGTGTGTGTGGGAAGATGTAATTTCAAAAGCTTCCTGAAGAAGGTTTTTGGAGGAATTTGAAACATCATCTGGGACCTGACTAAGTCAATATTAATCAATGAGTTAGGAGTCAAAGGGGAGTGAAGAACGATTTTCAAGTTTACTTTACATCTTTCTGCATCCTGCGAATCTCTACTGTAACTTCTATGACTTAAAAAATCGCTATGTTAAATAATTACCATTATTGGCTAGGTTGTGAAGAAATTAGAACCCATGTGCACTACTTATGGAAAGGTAAACTAGTGCAGCTGTACAAAAAACAGTACGAAGGCTCTACAAAGAACTGAAAAATAGGTGCTGAACAGGCATTTGATAAACTTCAACATTGCTTCATGATAAAAATTCTCCAAAAACTGAGTATACAAGAAATGTACCTCAAAACAATAAAGGCTATAGGTAATAAGACTCACAGCTGGTATCACACCGAACGGGAAAAACTAAAAGCCTTTCTTGTAAAAACTCGAATGAGACAAGCATCTCCACTTTCACCACTGTTACTCAACATAATGCTAGAACTTACAGTTAGAGCAACGGAACAAGAGAAAGAGATAAAGGGTATCCAAGCTGGAAAAAAGCAGTCAAATTATCCTTGTTTGCAGATGGTTTACTCTTATATCCAGAGAAACCTGAACAATTCACACACACACACACAAAAAAGAAACTATTAGAACTGATGAACAAATTCAGTAAAGTTGTAGGATACAAAATTAACATGCTCCAACAAGTAGCATTCCAATATATCAACAATAAGCCATCTGAAAAAGAAAGTTAGAAAGTAATTCTATTTATTATAGCTACAAATAAGCCAAAGAAGTGAAAGATCTCAATAACAAAAACTATAAAATACTGAGGAATGAAATTGAACAACAAAAAAGGAAAAAACACACAAAAAAAGAAAAGATGCTACATGCTTGTGAATTGGAACAATCAATATTGTTAAATGTCCATAGTACCCAAAGCAATCAACAAATACAGTGCACTCTCTATCAAAATACTAATAATAGTCTTCAAAGAAATAGAAAAAAAATCCTAGAGTTTATAGCATGAGAGACCCCAAATAGCCAAACCCTTCATGAGCAAGAAGAATAAAACTGAAAGAATCACATTACCTAAATTTAAACAGTTCTCCAGAACAACAGTAATCAAAACAGCATGCTACTGGCATAAAACCAGACACCTATATCTGTGGAACAGAATAGAGACCCCCGAAATAAATCCACACACCTACAGTGAACTTATCTTCAACAAAAACATATAGTGGGGAAAGGACAATCTCTTCAATGAACAGTAGTGGGAAAATTGAGTATCCTTATGCAGAAAAATGAAATTGGGTCCTTGACTCTCTCCATATACAAAATCAAATCAAAATCCATTAAAAATTTCAACCTAAGACCTGAAACTAAGGAAACATTGGGAAACACTTCAGGACATTGGTCTGGGCAAGGATATTTTGAGTAATACACCAATGCACAGGCAACCAAAGCAAAATTGAACAAATGGGATCATGTCAAGCTAAAAAAGCTTCTGCACAGCAATGCAAACAACCAACAAAGGAAGAGACAATCCAGAGAATGACAGAAAATGTCTGCAAACTACACACCTGGCAAGGGATTAATAAGTAGAATATAGAAGGATCTCTAGCAATAGGAAAATATTAACTAATCCAATTGAAAATGAGAACGAGGTCTTAATAGACATTTTACAAAAGAAGACATACTGATGGTCAACAAGTTTGTGAAATAATGTTCAACACTGTTGTTCATCATCAGAGAAATTCAAGTCAAAACTATAATGAGATGATACCTTACCCCAGTAAAAATGGCTCTTATCAAAAAAGACAGGCAAGAATGAGCACTGGCAAAAACATAGAGAAAAGGGAATTCTTTTATGCTGTTGATAGAATATAAATTAGTATAACCATTATGGTGAACAGTGTGGAGGTTCTTCGGAAAACTAAAAATAGAACTGCCATCCATACAACCCAGCTATACACTGCTGGGTACATATCCAAAGGAGGAGAATTCAGTACATCAAACAGATATCTGTACTCCTGTGTTTATTATAGCACTATTCACAATAGCAAAGATTTGTCCACAATGGAATACTATACAGCCATAAAAAAGAACGACACTGTGCCATTTGCAACAACATGGATGGAACTAGAGAACATTATGTTAAATGAAATAAACCAAGCACAGAAAGACAAATCTCACATGTTCTTATTCATATGTGGATGTTAAAAATTAAATCAATTGATCTCATGGAGCCAAGGGAGTAGAATGATGGTTACCAGAGGTTCAGAAGTGTAGAGGGGAGGGGTAGATGAAGTGAAAATGGTTAATGGATGTCAAAACATAGTTAGATAAAGTGAATAATATTTGACAGCACAACAAAGTGATGATAATCAGCAGTAAGTTAGGATATACTTTAAACTAATTAAAAGAATGGAATCAGAATGTTCTTAACACAATGGAATGAGATATTCCTGAGGTAATGGATACCCTAATTACTCTGCTTGACTAATACACATTCTATGTCTATATAAAAACATCACATGCATCCTATAGAGATATACAAGTATGTGCCCATAATTATTTTTAAGTTAAAAATAAAATTATCATACCATCCAGCAATTCCACTTCTGAGTATATATCCAAAATAATTGAAAGCAGAGTCTTAAAGAGATATTTATACACACATGTTCATGGAACAGCATTAATCATAACAGCCAAAAGCTGGAAACAACCCAGATATTCACCAACAAATAAATGGGTAAACAAAATGTAGTACATATATACAATGGTATTTTTTAGGTAGCCCTAAAAAGGAAGGCAATTCTACACACGTTATAGCATGGATGAACTTGGAGAACATTATACTAAGTGAAGTAAGCCAGTCCCAAAAAGAAAAACAGTGTATGACTCCTCCTATATGAATCAAATAAGTCATAGTCACAGAGTTAGAAAGTAGAACGGTAGCTACCAGGGAACAGAAGAAGGGAAGAAGGGGTATTATTGCTTAAGGGATTCATAGTTTCAGTTTTGCAAGATGAAAAGAGTTCTTGTGATAGCTGTGCAACAATGTGAATGCACTTAATAACACTGTACTGTGGACTTAATGGTTCGGATAGTATATTTCATGTGTATATTACCACAATTAAAAATTTAGAAAGTTTAAAAATCAACCGAAACAACTTAATGAAACCCCAACTATATAATAAACACCAAAAGATAACATGTATTTGTACATGTCAATGCATTTGTCTATACTCAAAGAGAATATCTTCTTATCAAAAGAAATGATGCATTGCACGAATAAGCAAATTACTTACTCCTGACAGGTACTACGTTTTCATTTCAGAGACAAAAAGTCAATATATCATACTGTACCGCTAAGGTGTCCCTCCCCTGTTAATCAAGTCTAAACGCAACTCTTTATGGATGGCTAGAGACCTTAGAACTGAACCATCAGTACAGTATTAATATTTTAATTGATCCATGAATATTCATCGCCATTTATTTCTTTAAAGAACAAGATAACTGAATTATTCTGATATGCAAATTTCAGTACTGACAGGACATCTTACCTTCATCTACATTACAAAAACCAATGCAGCCATTCATTATTGATATAATCCCTCAGTTGTTCAGGTTAACTGGAACTGCTGGACACGAGCAGCATTTTCTTGGATGAAGGCAGATTGAATTGCAGTGTTGTGAAGTCATTTTGCCCTACCTATCTCAAAGAGCTATATTTTATTTTTTTATGATTCCAAATTAATTTCAACACCACGCCAACCCCTGTTCTTCACTATGAGCCCAAGAGAACAAGAACCGCAATGCCAGGGAAGCTTTCTTGTCTCACTGTTTCTGCAATGCCCTGGGAAATCTTGTCTCTAACAGTGCAAAGAAAGTTAAGAACTTTGACAGCTATGGCGATTGTTTTATAAAACAAAACAGTGCGTTTCTTCAATTTTTAAACATAACCATCTTTATGCAAATAAATTAATAGTTCCCCAAAGTGAAGCAACTCTCTTTGAGGTAAGAGTACAAACAACCTCTTAATTCAAGAAGCCCTCAAAAGTGCATCACTATATACGTATGCTTTATGGGTCATGCTATATTCCAAGTTAGCCACAGTGATGAGAAATACAATGGCTAAAAATTCTGTGAGAAGTTCTAATTCTCACTGATTTGAGATATACAAATATATCCTAAGATCAAAACCATGTATGTGGCTGGAGAACAAGAAGCTGAACTTTTAGTCGCCAAATAAATAATTAACCACCTGGGAACGACCTTCAGGGTTTTGTAGCATAAAATAAAGTGAAACCACTCCTCTTTTTATGTACTGACAATCATCAGGTAAGTCATGAGAATCCCACTAAGTATATGGTGAAACGCGAAACTGATTTAAAAGGGAGAAATACAGCCAAAAGGAAGATAAAGAACCACGCACTTCCTTTCGATAGGAAATGACAATCCAGTGTGGCAATCTCCTTACAAAAGTACTACAGTTTGACCAAGTAAAGATAATACTACTTCAAAGGTATATTGAGTTGGAAAAATATTTTGCATCTACCTATCAGAGGGTTACAAAGAAACACCAGCACATCCCTGGAAATCTATAACCTCTCCCCTGCTGATTTGTCTGCGACTATAAGCCCTAACTTGCATAATGCGATTGTGCTGGTATTTCATTATGCAATAATGTCCTTCCAAATAAGCCAGATGGATCCATCTTGGTTTCTTTTCTGATTTTAACATTTTTGTTTTTTTGGAAGTCAGAAAAATTGCATATGCAAAACAAAACCACCAGCTTCATTCATTTAGTCAATAAATATGTATTGAGTAGTTTTTACACATACAGCCTATGGAAAATAAATTTGCATTCTGTAATTCTATTATTAAAACATAGAGAAAAACATTGATAGCAATTGCTAAAGTAGACTGAAAAGTGCGTACCCTTGACCTTTTGCAGCCAACTCATCGAGATTATCAGAGGCAACATTAGGAGCAGTGGTAATGAACAGGGAAGAGGGGGCCTACCTTCCTCCCCAGATTCTGACTGAACTCGTATAATCTAAACACGTCACTTAACTTTTTGGGACTTCATTTGTCTTTTCTGTAAAGCGAAGCAGACATTATCCATGAAATCTTCTAATTTCACAATAATCACTGGAATAATCTGCAGGAACAGTTGTCTTAGAAAATAGTTACGAGGCACAATAAAATCAAAGTGCTTAGATTAGTGATATACTGACAAACTGACGTTTTAATATTTCAAACGTTTTCCATAAAAAATATTATTGAAGTAAAGGAGGAAAAAAGACAAATACAAGTGTGTAGCCTCATCACATACTTGTCAGCTTCCTGAGGTCTGAGGAACACATTAGAATGAAGGTTTAAATCCAAGTGGAGCTAACACGTCTTACTTTTCTAATCTACAATATTATACAAACTTTAATAAAGATCTCCCTCATCTCCATCATTTCTGCACATTCTTCGTTTTGATTATGTCTATCATTAACCATAGTTTGAAAGAGATGGTCACATAGAAGCTTCTGTGTCTACACAAATGGGAGTATCACTTCCATTTATTTAGAAATGAAAATGTATATCCAACCCCCAGCATATTATCATTCTCGCTCTTACACTCAGACTACACAGACGGCGAATAAAAGAACTAGAAAGCATCTTAGCATCTGTTCCATAAGCAGAAATAAATGTCCATTACCACTATCATAACAGCTAGGTTTTTTAAAAAGTATGTCTTACAATACCCAGTAATTCAACAAAGGCTGAATTAATAATCACCACCACCATAGACATTTTAAATGTCATCCTCTCATTCGTCTTCGCTGAAGATAAGAAGAATTTGCCCTAAACCTCGAGCAGTTCAATAAAGACTTGCCGTGCTGGGGTGTAAGGACCTCACAGTGAACTCTCCAACAGTACCCCGCAGTCCAGTGTCCTCTAGCTCCGGGCTGGCAATGAATCTTCACTAAGACGGTTTCGCAGGTCTCACTTCCCTCTTCTGATTGTTTTCACAGAGTTAGAAAGTAGAATGGTTTTTTGTTTCTACTGAGTAAACTCCCTGTTAGCAGTATCTGTGGGGATTGTCACCCTGCCTCCGCCCTTGAGAAGCCAGCTTTATAGATTTGGGATTATTGGGATCCTTTCCTTTTTGCTCATTTTGGTTTTCTTATTGTTACGAAATTGGCCAATGTAAGAGAATGCTTTGTTCAAACTCAACTAACAGCTGCCCCCTATAAATAGGTTAAATTAATTTTTTAAGTACAGTAATATACATAGTGGTAATTTGACTATGAGGGAGACCAGAGATTAAAATGAAAGGAACAAACCAACCAATCACTTTTCTTAAGGTGTGATCTGCCAATTATCTCAACCAACACAGATCCTAATATTATCATTCTAGGCCATATGTGTAATTCTCAGGCAAAAAATAAATCTTTTAACAAGTCTGTAAGAACTGTTGGCACCCATTCATGCCAGCCTGCACTAACATCTTGAGAATTTTCTCTATTCCAAAAACTATATAAGGAGGGGGGAGTAGATGAGGTGGGAGAGAACCTAGCCATACATGTGATTCAGTTAGAGGTCCAAGAAGATGTAAAGATCCAAGCAATTCTTTTTAACTTTGCTAATAGATAATAAGAAAAGGATTGGCAGTGCTCACCACTCATGAGCTGTGCGGAGGTCCAGAACACTTTCAATATGCACTGGGCCCATCTGTCAGCAACACAGTCGCCGAACAGAACGAGCAATTACCAAAGCCCTTTTCAGATATAATCTGTCAACCACATCGAGTCCTCCTGCCAAGAGAAATCAGAACTGAGGAATGCAAAAACAGACCGGCCTTATGGGACCAAGGAGAAGTTCATTTAAGATGAACCTGGAGATAGAGAAAGGAAAGGGAAAAATAAGGCAACTGTTACAACCGCTCGCCAGAATGTTTTTAAGTTACATACCACTGAGAATCAAGCAAGCACGGAAGCAGCGGGGACACACTGTGATGTCAACCTCCTTTGCGCTACAGAGGCGATCACAATGTTAGTTTCCAGAAACGGTCCGCTCATTCCCAGAATCAGACCTCTTGGGACAATGAACATACTGGATTTACTCCACTCCAGAGTCATCTCATGACTATACCCAAAATGGAATTTTTAAATCCAGAAAACTATTCAATTCAGTAAACATTTATAAAGTACTTACAGCACTTACAGCAGTATCAGGAATGTAATGGATCGACAATTGTTTTTAAAGTTGGGGCAGCTCTCTAACCAACACCTCTCTGGTCCACTCTGTGACTGAGACCTCATCACCACTATGGTAAACAGATGCGCCCTGAAGTGTACCCTATACTGTATGGATCAGAATTAGGAAAGACAAGTTTTAGGCGTACAGTAACTCAGATCTGAGGTTAGGAAGACTTGGACAATATGGTAGGAGTGAAATCAAGAAGCCACAAGAGGTAAATCTAAATGAAAGAGGAAATGAATAGTAGTGACTGACCTACCATGGGGAAGTCACTTTAAAACTTCCTTAGCTAGGAGTCAAGCACACTCCTTTTTACCACATGTGTATAATCATAATTATTTCATCCTGTCGAGCACTTCATAAATCTACATAACATAAAGGCGCATGGAACCATCAGGCCATCCATGTCACAAGTAGTATTATTTTTATTGCAATATCCTTTCCAAAAATTTGTGATCTGTCATCACGACTGAAGATAAAAGGATAATTTTTAACTCTTAAGAGGTTCCCAGTCTTTACCACACAACATCTCTACAGGTGAGAACCTTTCAGATGCATCTGGGTGCAAAGGGCAGAGACAACGTTACAATGAGAAAAAGATGACGAGAAAGAAAGTGGCCGGCGGGAGACACGGTGCGATACTCAGAGAGGGACGAGAGTGGCCGGCAGGAGACACGGCGCGATACTCAGGAGAGGGACGAGAGTGGCCGGCAGGAGACACGG
>NW_003852444.1:10534943-10541367 GCF_000181295.1 Otolemur garnettii
GGAGACACGGCGCGATACTCAGGAGAGGGACGAGAGTGGCTGGCAGGAGACACGGCGCGATACTCAGGAGAGGGACTACACTTACACGGCTGAGAAGTGAGGGTTATGCTGACCAGGAGCGTCAGCATTCATACGTGTAAAGAGCAGACATGTCAGGACCAAGGCAGCTACCAGGGGAGGCGGGACAGCAGCCCTGAACTACTGACGTCTACACAACAAGGCAGTGAAGCCGCTTCTCATCTACGCCAGTCTAACGCGCTCCCTAAGTACCTGAAAACAGCGTGTAAGCGTGTGAACGTGTTTTCATTTTTTTTTAACTTTGTTTTTTTGTTAGAGTTAAAGTGGAGAGAATTTGTTTTGTTTCCTTCTTTGTGATTAAAACTGTTGTCTGTTCATAACTTCTTTTTGTCTTTTTTGGCCAGGGCTGGTTTTGAACCCGCCACCTCTGTCATATGGGGCTGGCACCCTACTCCTTTCAGCCACAGGTGCCACCCCATAATAACTTCTTTTTTTTTTTATTAAGTCATATACACATAGATCATGAATACATTTATGCATATGTGGGTACAATGTGTTGATTTTTTTATACAATTTGGAGTGCTTACATCAAACTAATTCATCTGTGGCTCAAAGGAGTAGGGCGCTGGCCCCACATACCAGAGGTGGCAGGTTCAAACCTGACCCCAGCCAAAAACTGCAAAAAAAAAAAAAAAGTGAACGTGTTTTTAAATATATGTACAATATGTAGATCTTGTGCCTCTAGAACTGCTGATCTAGACTGTATGCATTATATACAGCTATGTGATATGTGTGTACATGTATGGACACTTGTACATATGTACACACAGTCTCTGGCTCCATTCAAGAGTGAGAGCTACTTCTCATGTGTATTATGCTACATACTTTCTACTTATTCACATCAGATATTACTTATAAATAACATTGTATAATAACGTTAACCACAGTAGAACCTGCATACTTGACCACCTCCCTCCACTGATCACCTCCTTAAATTGACATAATTTTCCCAGAGCAGAGCCGACACGCACCACTCGTACCACGTTCATATCAGTACAGTAGGCCTAGCTCTATATGTTGACCAGTTTGTCCTAGTCCCTTGGGTGGTCACCTTACAGGTGTGAAGTCCACATATAACCCTGACAGTTATGAATTAAACTCTGAGCTGACTCAAAGCCTGTGAAATTCTGTAGGACTTGGGGTGCATCACCACAGCTTCGTAGGACCCTGATTCTCCCCTATGGGAGCTGCCTCTGGCGAACTGCCAATTAGATAGACCCAAGTGGAGGCACGGAACCAGTGACTTACCAAAAAGGGCAACAAGAGGCCTGCCAACTACCATAACCCTAATACCTGGCACTGAAAATGGTCCTTCCTCCCCTCTCCTAAGTAGCTTTATAGTTTATCTATACTGGTGCTCTCAAAACCTGGATTCCTATTTGTCAATAACTAGTCAATTCACTGCTCCAGCTATAAATTGTCATTCTGCAAAAAGGGGGTGGTTCCTTCCAGGTCTAACATTATAACTGAAGTGCTGACTACCATGTAACAAAAGCCAACAGATTAATCATAATCGAGATCTACCTGTTCACGCGTTACTACAGCTGTATGCAAACACAGCCTTTTATTTGTTTGTTTTAGAATATGTATAGTTTCAAATTACCTACATCTAGTAAGAGCTTTGCCATATGGTCACAGACTGAAATATTACCTTAGTAACTGGATAGTGCTTCCTGGAGAGCGGAAGACATCTAATTCAAAAATTCAAAAATAATAGACTACTCCATCCAAACAGTCCCCGTTTTCTTAGTGGGGAACTCCGTTTAATAAACTGGAAAGTGTCTAGCAGTTAGGGAAGGCTGGCCATAAGCCTTTTAAATTCACTCTAGGCCATATTCAGATATCGCTATTCTTGGATTATTAATCAACAGTCACAATCATGCTGTTTCAGTGAAATGACATTTAAAGGCAGCCCAAACCCTCCCCAGAATCCCAATAGCCCTTCAAATCAGTAATTTATTTCCCATAAAGTTTACAATTTTATTTTAGTAAGGTGATTTTTGTTATGCCAAAAGGAATTCCTTACCATACACTCCTTTGTCTATATTTCCTTTATTCTGTTAAAACTTTTCAAGGGCTAGAAATCTTTCATACATACACGAAAACTATCAATTCTTTTTCAATTTATATTGTTCAAAGTAAAATGATTACCTAAGCAACCTGGATGTTTATTATTCTTGATTTATTGCTATTTTTATATTGAGCAAGCTTTTACAAGTTTTTTTTCTAAGCTTATTGATTTTTCAGTTCCAGTCTTCTTTTCCAGGCAAGTTCACATGTTAGTTCGTTCAATTGTTCACTCCTATGATTCAGATTTACTGTTTGCATTGCAGCAAATTCAAGGAAGAAATTTAGAAACATTCCACACGAGAATTTAAGTTATTCAAATCAGTTCTAATGGTACATAAACACAAGACAATACTTTGCATTGTATTAAAATCAGCTAAGCACACCTTGACCATTCCATCCTTACCGGCTTTGACACCTACTGACATTTATCCATTCACAAACACTCTTGGCCTTGCCATTAGATTCTCTTCCTCAATGTTTATTTTCACCCAGTGACTCATTGTAAAAGGAAATCTCCATGCCTGCTTTCCCAGGAAATCCTAATTTTTCATAAACCTTCTACTGTGGTTTCAAGGTGTTACCTCTAAAATTTAAGTGTAGCCAATATGGTGTCCTTAAGATCTGGGGCCTTTAGGGCAGGACCTATGGCTCAGGGAGTAGGGCACTGGCCCCATCTACCGAAGGTGACGGGTTCAAACATGGGCTTAGCCAAATTGCAACAAAACAAAAAAATAGCCGGGTATTGTGGCGGGCACCTGTAATCCCAGCTACTCAGGAGTCTGAGGCAAGACAATCACCTAAGCCCAAGAGCTGGAGGTTGCTGTGAGCTGTGATGTTACAGCACTCTACTGAGGGCAAAAAAGTGAGACTCTGTATCTTAAAAAAAAAAAAAAAAAAGATTTGGACCCTTTAAAAAGTGATTAGGCCTTGAGGGCTTCTCCCTCATAAATGGTAGTAAGGCTTTCACAAAATGAGCTTCTTGAAGCTTTCAGCTCACTTGCTGGAAGAAGCCTGGAACCTGGGCATTCGATTATGACAGAAAAGAATAATATTAATCTTCATGTGTAAAATGCAGTAGCTGGGTTAAAAATATGAAGAATAATTAAATATTTTATACTTTTTTTGACTTTCTGGCAAAAAAACCCAATGTCACACTACACATGTATATTTGAAATATAATCCACACATATTTTTTTCATTATTAGATCTTACTCCTCATTATTTATTCTCTTAGTAATACTGAATTATTCATGTTTAGCTCTAAAGTTATATGTCTATATTCTGCTTTTAAAACAATACGTTTTCCAGTTGAAATAACTGCCTAAAACTGGACCTAACATGGGGATTTCATTCACTTATCTGAAAGCCATATGGACTGACACATTTCACTTTACTTTTGAAACTGAATGAAGCTACGCCCTCATCAGCTGTGTCCTCAGCAGACATCTGCCATCTCTGCTGTCCTCTCCAGGAACACCCTCTAGTGTGACTGAAGACTCTTGCTTACTTTCCTGGGTTGCACCTCGCGTTATACACGTTTCCCCACAAGATGAAGCTTCTGTGTCACCTCATAATCTATTCTGTTACAGCTTTCTAGTTATCTGAGGCTTTCGTTTTTTATTGGTACTTCGATCTTTTAAAAAATGTCTTTATTAATTATCCTTGGTTCTTTTTCAAAGAGAGTTCCAAAGTCATAATGTTGAGAAGTCAGAGTTTTTAGATTACTACCCTCTCCCACATCTTGAAATGGGCTCTTTCCAATTAGTTTTCTTAGTCTGTTTTTTCCTCTTGCCTATCGAGGTATTTATCTATCTCTAGATAATAAAATATCCACAGGAAGTTGTCAGGCTTATAAATGTTAATAGTATCACACACTTAACATTCTTATAACTCAACTGTATCTGTTGTAAATCAATCTTTCAGTGAGCATTTTATACAACTAAATTGTTTTAAGATACTTCAAACATGAGTACAGTCTAAATAATTTTCTTATTCTGAGCCCCTATTCCTTCCTATACACTGAAAGAATTAATGACCCTTTTCTTTGCATCCCCAAACATCTCTACCACTGTCCTATACTTCACATGCTGTTGCTTGGGGTGTATTGGAAGTCCTACCCATCATATAAGCTGTAAAATGCCCTGTCAAGGGACAGCCCTCAAAGTTCCTTACACATAAATGATACTCAAAAAAAACCTGGTTGAATTAGTGAGGTCAAGAAAAAGCAAAGTCAAAGCAGAAGTCAAATTATTTCCTTCCCCATATTTTATACCCTAATAATTTCCAAATGAATGAAAAATGTAAATGTAAAATATGAAACTGTAAAAGTAATGAAAGAAATCATGATGAAACTCTTTATAACCTCAACTTGTAGAAGTCTTTTATAGCCATGTCATAAATATAAAAGCCATGAAAAAACCTGCTGTATTTAATAAAGTAAAAATTAAATATTTCTTCATTGTAAAAAATGTCAAGTATAAATGGGAAAAAAATTGAAAACTCACATCCCAAAGTGCTTCATTCCTTGATTTAAAAAAAAAGTTCCAACAAATCAATAAAGGAGAAAAAGAGGCAAGTGAAAATTATGTAAAATAATATGAACAGGCAGGTCAGAAAAAGGGAAAAATAAAAAGTTCTTAAATGTATGAAAAAAATTGCAATCTCCCAATTAAGAGAAATATAAATTCAAATCAAAATAAAATATTCATCTTTACATTTTAAATGGGAATGAGTCAAGAATTTGATAACACAATGTTTTCATAAAATGTGAAAAATAAAGAACATTGTTTGGTGAAAGTATAAACTGGTGCAACCACTATGGTGGGCCACATGGTAATGCTACAGCCTGGATGTCTCCATCATGACTCATGGAGAAGTTCAACTGTCATTGGAACAGTGCTGAGAGGTGGGACCATAAAGAGGTGATTGGTCACTAGAATTTTCCTCTCATGAGTGTATTAATGTCCTTAACAGGAAGTGGGTTAGTTCTCATGGACAGGCCCCTGATAAAAGAATAAGTTGGGCCACATTTCTCTCTATGTCTCCTGGGCTGGCTTCTGCCTTCTGCCATGGAATGACACTCATCAGAAGCCACTGCCATGTTCCTAGATATCCCAGCCTCCAAAACCACAAGGCAAATCAACCTCTGTTCTTTGTAAATTACCCAATCTGTGGTGTCCTGTTACAGCAGCAGAAAACAGGCCCTGACAGGCAGTGTGTATCAAAACTACAAACACACACGCCATTAGACCCACCAATTCTAATTCTAGGAATTTATCTCAAGGATAATATTCACACAGGCGTGAAAGGGCATTTATACTGTGGCATTGGCTGTGATAACAAAGCATTGGGAATAATGTGGATGTCCATTAATAGGGGACTGGTCATACAAACTATGGTGTATGAATACAACAAACTATTCCTCTCATATGAAAGAATAAAGATATAAAACATGACTATAAAATGAAAAAAATAATATTCAGAATACTATGCATAATGTACTACCACTTATGTAATACATAAGAAAAAAGAATATACACACATTTGCTTATAAATGCAAAGAACCCTCTGAAATGATAATAAGAAGTTAACGGGCCTCACTGCTTATAGGAAAGATTACAGGGTACCTGGGAAAGAGGAGCTGCAATAAGGTTTGTGCCGAATGCCTGGATTCTTCTGAATTCCAAAGCATGAGAACATATTATCTAAGTTCACTTTCAAAACATAATAAAATTGGTGTTTAAGGCATATTTAAAATTTAAGGAGAAAGGAAAAAAAAACCAAGTGACTCTATGCTCATGGTAGTACTTTAATGAATGCACAAACATGTAAAAACATTTCTGTTTTTCTTACAATCTGTATAATTTTGTATATATGCTCAGGTTTGTTATCTGAGATAGTCTAGATCACTGTTTTTCAACCTTTTTTTATCTCACGGCACCCTTAAATTATGTTGATCAAAAAAGTTTAAAAAAAGAATATTCTTACTGTGCTTTAAATTTCTTTCAAAAATAATTTAATTAATGATCTTTAAAATTTTTCAGTCTGGGCGTGGTGGCTCACACCTGTAATCCCAGCATGCTGGGAGGCCAAGGCAGGTGGATTGCTTGAGCTCATGAGGTTGAGATCAGCCTGAGCAAAAGCAAGACCCCCGTCTCTACTAAAATAGAGAAAACTGAGGTGCAAAAGCAAGACCCCCGTCTCTACTAAAATAGAGAAAACTGAGGCGCAAAAGCAAGACCCCCGTCTCTACTAAAATAGAGAAAACTGAGGCGCA
>NW_003852444.1:10541387-10546719 GCF_000181295.1 Otolemur garnettii
CCCCCGTCTCTACTAAAATAGAGAAAACTGAGGCGCAAAAGCAAGACCCCCGTCTCTACTAAAATAGAGAAAACTGAGGCGCAAAAGCAAGACCTCCGTCTCTACTAAAATAGAGAAAACTGAGGCAAGAGGATCCCTTGAGCTCAGGAGTTGGAGGTTGCTGTCAGCTATGATGCCATCGCACTCTAACCAGGGCAACAGCTTGAGACTGTCTCAAAAAAAAAAACAAACAAACTTATAGCACATTGTCTGAAAAGCACCGATCTTGTGAGTAGCAGACCAAATGATGAAGTTCAAATATGCATTTTCCTGTCAACCATAAATCAGTGACACTTTTTGGTCAAAAACCCCACTTGACTCAGAGGACATGTTACCAAGGTCTTAAGAATGTACCCACCAAACTAAGAATCTGAGTTTTATTAATCCAAATACTATTTTAGCCTACACAGAAGTGCCTACCACATGCTAAACCATGTTATGTGTGCATTCTGTTGTATCGTGCTCACAGCACCACTATAAGATAGGTAGCATTATCTATCTTATAGTGAGATAGATAACACACAGATGAGAAAACTGAGGCATGTGTGCGTTCGAAAACACTCCAACTCTACCGCCCATGACATAGCTGCTCTCTACACTGCCTCTTACGTGGCTCTAATTTACGGCCTCTGACTTAGAGAGTACTGGCCATTGGCGGCCTCACTCTGAACTAAAAAATAATTTCTGCCATTTAAAGACTATGAATCTAGGACAGGAACAGTGGCTCGTGCGGCTGAGATAGGAGGATGGTTTGAGGCCAGGAGTTCGAGACCAGCCTGAGTAAGAGACCTCCTCTACAAAAAACAGGAAAATTAGCTGGGCAGAGTGACTTGGGGCTATAGTCCCAAACACGTGGGAGGTTGAGGCAGGAGGTTGAGGCTGCAGTGAACTATGATGACACCACTATATTCTAGTGTAGGAGACAGAGCAAGACCCCGTTTCAAAAAAAAAAACAAAAAAAACTGTAAATATGAAGATGTAGTACAATTAGAATCATGCTAAAAAGACTGAAATCTGTATCTTCATTTCATTTAGGCCAATGCATTTATTTATAGCCTTTATAAATGATATTAAACTCCTGTTCTTTATTTTAAAGAATTACACCACATACTAAACTGCCATTATTTGGACACTAACATTATTGCATTATAACTTGGGCAAAGCTTGAATTCCCAGGGAACTTTACACCTCGTGCCACAGTTCCTTGTAAATGATCATTAACATACTCCTGGGCTGCATCCAGATGCAGGTAGTGAGAGGTTCTCAAAGTGTGGTCCTGACCCAGTAGCACCACCTGGGGGGCAGTCACCTGCCATGTCAATTCAAACATGTTCCACCCAGACTAGGTTTTCCAGATTGAACAAAAACAAAAAACAAGATTCCCGGTTAATTTTGAATTTCGGATAAACAATGAATTTTTTCAGTATACATATGTCCCAAATATTACACGGGACATACTTTAAAAATTAGTTCTGGTATATCTGAAATTCAAACTTAATTGGGTATCCTATACCCCCTACAGCCCTCTGGCAAACCCACCTCAGGGCTGCCGAATCAAAAATCTGAAGGTGGATTCCGGCAACCTGTGTTTAACAAATCCTCCAGGTAATCTCTAAGCAACTCTGGGATCAAAGTTATAATCCCCATTCCTTTGAGTGGGTGGTTTCTATAATTGTCAACATATTTATTGAATACTCTCCGTCACGGGCGCTGTTTTAAATATTGTCCTTGGGTTTTCTCTTTTCAGGATCATAAACAACCATATGAGGTAATCGCAATTATCGACTACTGACATTTCACAGCTCAGAAAAGTTAAGAACGAACGAGGTTAAGCACAGGATCCAGCACGCTTGGGAGAGCTCAACAGGCTTATGATCTTCCCTATCAACACCATCAGGCATGCCTAACCCTTGGGAAATAGCTTCTCCCTGGGCTCCTAATTAGATTATGGCTCTCCTGAACCCTGATCCATTTTGCTACGGCTAGGAAAATGCAAACAGTCTTTCCTGAGGCCACCAATTGGGATTGCAATTCAAACTAAAACTGGCCATGCCAACACTACTACTCATCAAATTAGATTTTTATTCCAGTTTCCCACTCACCACGTTACACCCCTACATTATGTATACTTGGCCGAGTGAAGCTTGGGTTCTTGGAACCTCTGGGATACTACGATTCAGACTGCTCAGACTGGCCTGAGCAATCCAGCTCAGCCCTCAAGTTGCAGTTCCTGCACATCTGATAGCTAAGCCCCAAGTTAGGACACATTCCCACTCAGAGTAGAAATATAAATTTCCTTTTTGTCTCTCACATTACATGTCAAAAGCCTTAAACATTGCAAATGTTGAAAAATATTAAATGAACAGTGAAACTCTTAGTCTCCGAATATTCAGTCACCAAAATTCAGAATTCTGACCGGGTCTTATCCTCAAAATTTATCACTAGAAGCTGGTTTAGTTAGGTTAAAGGCGGTTTGGTTAAACATATGTCATAAAGTAACTAACACATCTTTATTAGACCTAACTTATTTAAAAGAAATGGAGAAGTAGAAAAAGGATTTTTGACTATGACCTACAACTCAGTAGGCAAAATAAAAGAATTTCTATAAAGCAAATTATCTTTCCATAAAACTCAATTTGCACACCCATATGTCAACAAGAATAAAACATTCTCAGTGCCTTTATTTCTCTCTAGAGTAAATCCATTCTGTAGAATCACCCCCGAAAGAGTAACTCAGCAGGAAAATTCAGCTGGACAATGGAGCTGATGTCAAAATACTCAAAATTCAGGGTGGTTATAACGTGTAATTTAATTCCTACCAATTTTCCAGAAACTAGTCTACCTTTACTCAATTCATAACTCATGCCAAAGGGTAAGCAAGTCTGTTGGAATCACTATGTTTTAAGGCCCTATTATGCAAGGTATATATTTAGTCTATACCTTTAAGACTCATCTGAATTTTTCATACCACCTAGTTTTACCCAATCCATTTCAAAGAAAATATAGAAAAGACAATGCATCCCACTAAAGGATACGTGTAAAAGACACCTCCTGCTTAAGCTACAGGTAACTAGGCTACAGCTGGTGCAGATTAAATTCAACTGTTAGCAGGTGCCTGCAGGAAACGGCTTTAACAGATCAGCAGACTTGTCTTTAAGTTCTTAAAAATAACCGAAGCATCTTCATTTTTCTACACAAGTAAAAGCAACTGACCCAGGCAACTGTAGGAAAGAGAAGAAAGTGACAGGCCAGGATGCCGGAGAAATAGAAGAATTAAACCCGAAACCTCAGCGCCAACGGCAGCTGCAGGGCAATTAAACTCAAGGCTTCCCAGATGCTCAGGAGAGAAAGCTAATCTGCCCACTTTGGATTCACTTTCCAAAAACATACATCTCTTGAGACTGAAAAAAATAGATACAGTTTTCACTCAAGATACCTCAACAGTTAAAAAACATGATTCTCCTCCCTTCCAACACCTCAGTCTCTCTCAATTTTGTATGCCATTTTAAATGGCCATTGCAAAGGACCACGAATGCCAGAGTCTGACAACCCACCGTACAAATCTAACCAATGAAATATAACACTCTAAAATATAACACTCAGCCTCCCGAAGGCTGACCACAAATAGTCCTCCTTGGCCTGAAATAGCCATTTTAACTAAAAAAAGTGGCACTGAAATGTCCTAAATGATTTCATTCTCCTCTCATGACTTCATGCGTCACCACAGCCATCCCAGTAGACCAGTGCACTCCTAATGAGTCTTTCTATTATTAAAATTAATTAGGAAAGTATTCAGTTTGGCCACAGGAGGGCTAACAATACAAAAATGTGATGAGTTAGGGACAAAAAAATTAAAAGCTCTTATTAAGAAGCATGAGGATTACGAAGGACACATTAAGAGCCTTTATTTCAGATTTCAGAAGTAACAAGGTCTCAGTATGATACACGGACCGCAGAATGCATTAGCTGTGTCGTTAGGAATGACAGTGACTCGGTGCCCTCAATCTTTCTTTCAATTTGTTGCCTTAGTACAAAACAAGAATATTTCAGCTGTGCTTATCTGAAACTAATTGCAATTTTCCACCTCTTCACACGCTTGTGAAAACACCTACAGTTAAAAGAAAGCTAATATTTTTCCTAGGTGAGAAAGAACTCTGTTTGTCGGGTATGCCACAACTGCTGAGGCGATGAGACCCAATAAAAATGACAAGTCTGGAAGTGCCAGGTGAGCGGGATTTGGAGAGCCAGGCTGGCACAAGGCAGCAATGTCAGGGAAGTGGGGGGACTCAATATCACAGAACCCACAGCAGCATCACAAGAATCTAATCAGGGTCAGGCCACGGGCCAGTGAGACTTCCCGGCGGGATTTCTTACCAGGAGCAGAAACCATCCCTGGGGCAGAGGCAGCATGGAGCCGGAGGAGGTGGCTCTCACAAGAGAGCAAAGGCACCCTTCACAGAAGTTCAGTTCTTTATTCACAATAAAAAGCAAATACGCAAATACAGTAAGTCCTCACTTCATGGGGTCAATGAGTTCTCAGAAACCGTGGCTTTAGACCACACAACACAGAATGAAACCCATTTACCACAGGCTAAGTGATAGAAACAACACTTAAGTTCCTACCGGGTATTTCTGGTCACGAAAAACATCACCAAACTTCTAAACAGAGACCAAAATACTTTTACTATTAAACAGTGAAATGAATGTGAGCTACACACACGTTAAAGAGAAATTAATAAAAACAAGTAAGATCACTATTTACCTGCTTATTCCGGGTTAGGGGCTACGGTGGCCAGAGCCCATCACAGCAGCTCAGAGCCCAAGCCGGGTGCCGCCCTGGACAGGACACCGTTCCACTGCAGGGCGCTCACATGAGCACACCCACAGTCACTCACACTGGGACAATTCAGACCTGCCAATTCCTCAAATGCGCGCAGCTTTGGGATGTGGGAGGAAGCTGGAGTATCCTGAGAAAACCCACAGACACTGAAGAATGTGCAAACTCCTCAGAGGCAGTGGCCCCCTACGAGGAATCTATTTTTTTTTCTCATCAACAATATAAGGAAATGAGTTCCAACGAAATGACATTATTTAAGGATCTGCTATAGAGTCAGCATCCCAACTCTTCCAACTAGATGAGGAATGCCCAAGGCAATTCAAACAGACAAGAAACAGCATTTAAAAGTGATGAAAACTACATAAAACATCACCAGGCTCGGCGCCTATAGCTCAACCGGCTAAGGCGCCAGCCACGTACACCTAGGGTGGCGGGTTCGAATCCCCAGCCCGGACC
>NW_003852444.1:10546894-10558738 GCF_000181295.1 Otolemur garnettii
AAAAAAAAAAAAAAATCACCAAACGTAGGTTCCTTTCCTGCACCACAAAGGTGGCAGGCAAGGAGGGATAATGGCTTCCCAGAAAGCCTCAAGGGAGAGAAATGAAGAATGAACTGAGGGGCGAAGGAAACACCGGTTAAAGAACAAACCATGGTACAAAACGACGCTTGTGCAAATTAAGGGATTTTCAAGAATGATATTTATTTGCAAAAGCAAATGGTGTTGACTGGATACCAAAGTCCACTCTACCCTACTTCCCACAATAGAGATCCAGAAGCCAGTGGCACCTGCATGGACAAGAAGTCCCATGACGAGAGCTGACCTGAGAAAGCTTTCCTTTGACTGCCCACATGGGAACAAAGTGACATCTTGCTACTTACCCTGTTGCTTCACCCTTAAACATAATGACTGTCCTCACAGTAGCCACTGTGACCACCAGAGAAAGGCCAAAAGAATTGTGTAGATCATCAATGATTTTACTGACTCGCAGAACTCTTCAAACTTCTTTGATTATGAGTTAACAATAATAAAACCATATAATTATCAGGTTTTCTGTTATTTGTAAGTGAATGCACTCTTGATTCAAACACCATTTTTTTTCCTAAACATTTAACCCCTGTGGAACATATGAGCACCATCATATGCCTACACTTAAATAGTTGTTCCTCAAGTGCAGGATTATGAGAAATCTTCATGTTCTTCTTTTCTGTGTTTTCTAATTTATTCTATGAAGTTTTATTTAATTATGCAGAGATTAATAATGAGTATTTATTTGACACTAATTTAGCTATGTCAGCTGACTTAAACATAAAAGAGAGATTTTTTTTTTAAATAGAAAGGCATGCCATGATTCAAGAAAATAAATCTCAAAAGAAGCCAATTTTCCACTTAGAAAGCTACAAATTCAATATGTTCCCATCAAAAAACATGAGAAGTGTAATGCAACTTGACATGCTGATTCTAAATTTCATCTGGAAGAATATCCACCAGCCATAATATCATGAAATGGGGGGGGGGTGAAAAAGTTTTTGTCCCACAGTTTTCTAAGCTCAGCAGAAAACTGTTAGTAATTGACACAGCACTAAACTAAAGCAAGCATGGATAAACACGTAAATTATAATTTCCAGAGACCCTAGAATGAGACCCCTGGACCTCAGGGACAGAGGCACCTAAGGAAGAACCAGCCTTCCATCCCCAGGGCTCTGGTCAGGGCTGGCTATATTCTTATAAGACTCCATGTCCAGGACACAAGGGAAGGCAGCTGACCCAAGCCTGAGATTTCTGGACTAGAGACCAAAAGAATCAGTCTGAGTAGATAAAAGGCCCAGGAAGCATTTAGAAAAAGGCAGGCAACATGTAGAAAAGAGAGGAAATGAAAAATGGAAAGGGAAAAAGAGAGAGAGAATGAAACCTTATAGTATCTGAGTTCCTGGTCATGGTTGTTCCCAAGGTCTACTCACGTTCCTGTTCTCAGGAAAAGCCCAGTCTCCTTAACGATTACCCCAATTAACTTAGGCTCACTAAGCTGAGTCTTTGCATATGAAGTCAAGAAACTCTTATTATACATTTGGAAATCAGGATATGTAGTGTTATTTCAAATCTCTGAGGAATAGCAGAACTGGCCAATGACATGTTAGGACACTTATTTTATGTCAGAAAGAAAATTAAGTTGAAGTTCTATCTCACATCTTACAGAAAAATAAATTACATGTGGATCAAAGACCTAAACGTAATACAAAAAAATTGAACTGTGGAGTCGAATGTTTGGTTTTAGTAGTAGGGTAAAGAAGGCTTAATGAAAGAAAAAAAGATGCCAAAAGAAAAATAAAGAATTAATTCTTTTGCATAAGGATACTATAAAAAAGTTAAAAATACATACATATATATATGAAATACAAATAAAACAAAACAATAAGATGTATCCAAAGATGGTAAAGGGATGAGAACAAACAATATGAAAGATGATGAGCCTGTGGCTCAAAGGAGTAGGGGGTCAGCCCATATGCCAGAGGTGGTGGGTTCAAATCCAGCCCCAGCCAAAACCTGCAAAATAAATAAATAAATAAACAAACAAACAAACACCGAACGCAAACCCAAGTAGAAACCCAAAGGTCATTACTCAAGTGCTTGAATTTGCAGATCTGAAAAGCAGTTTATGTTACTGCTGTATATTATCATGAATTTCTCCTGCCATTCCTTTTATCCTTAAAATAGTCAATGTAATGGGGGCAGTCGTATATTAACCCTGGAGGACAGCTGGACACCCTTCTCCTGCCCCTCAGGCTTCTTCTGGAGGCAGCCATCACTACCATTTCACCTCTGAGCAAATGAAAGTTTATTAAATGACTTGAAGGGTTCAACTCTCTCATTTCATTGAACACAATTTAGATCTTATATCTCTTCAGTGAGCATAAGCACAGCCTCTAGGAAAAGCTATCACAAAAGAATTAAATCTATATAAAGTCCCTAAAATTGAAAAAAAAAAAAAAAGAATTAAAATACATGTGTAACATTTGTTTGTAATATCCAAAATTATTGTCCCATATTAAGAGTGAAGGGGTAGATTAAACACATTTTTCCAATGTTTAACACGCCCCTCTTCCCAGTGCCTCAGGTACTTCATGAATGTAAAGAATTTTTGTACCTTTAATTAAAGAAATTGATTATTGTAATGTTACACATAAAAATAAATATAAAACAAAGATGTAGTAACTTTTAATTTCAAATTATCGCTGAGTTTCAAGAAGCCACAATTCTCGTATTTTATTAGATTTCCTTTTACATTTTTTTTTTAAGATTTATATTTATAAGCGTCTAGAGCAAAATGCTTTCATTTAAAAAAAAAAAAGCGCCACCACATACACTGGGGCTGGCAGGTTCGAACCTGGCCCAGGCCTGCTAAACAACAATGACAGCTACAACTCAAAACATAGCTAGGCATTGTGGTGGGTGCCTGTAGTCCCAGCTACTTGGGAGGCTGAGGACAGAGGATTGCTTAAGCCCAAGAGTTTGAGGTTTCTATGAGCTGTGACGCCATGGCACTCTACCCAGGGTAACAGCTTGACACTCTGTCTCAAAAACTAAAGAATAAATAATAAATCCTTCATCTGTGTGAGAATGGCTCTCATTAAAAATGTGGTGAAAAGGGAATGCTTACTCACTGTTGGTAGGAATGTAAATTAGTATCACCTCTATGGGAAATAGTATGAAGATTCTTCAAAGAACTAAAAGGAGACCTATTCTTCAACCCAGCAATCCCAGTGCTGGATATCTGCTCAAAGGAAAAGAAGTCATTTTATTGAAGAGACACACACACTCCTGTTTATAGCAGCACGAATCACACTTGCAAAGGTAAGTAATCAACCTACGTGCCCATCAACTGATGAGCAGATAGAGAAAATGTGTTCATAACACGGAATACTCCTCAGCCATAAAAAGGAACAAAATAATGTCTTTCAGGGCAACTGGGATGGAACTAGAAGCCATTATCCTAAGTGAAGGATCTCAGGGACAGAAAAACAAATACCACATGTACTCATGTATAAGTAGGAGCTGAACGATGGGTATACAGAGTCAGGCAGAGTGGCCCACAGCCGCAGTTCCCAACTCCTAGTCTGACACCTATTAGGAAAGGGCCACACAGCAAGAGGTAAGTGGCAGGTAAGGAAGAGAACCTTCACCTGTATTTACAGCTGCTCCCCACTACTCCTGTCACCACCTGAGCTCTGTCCCCTGTCAGAGAAGCGGTGGCATTAGATTCCCATAGGAGCATGAACCCTACTGGAACCTGCACGTGTGAGGGGTCTAGGTTGTGCCTCCTTAGGAGAATCTACTGCCTGGTGATCTGAGACAGTGATGTTAGCCCTGGGGAGTGGCTGCAAACACAGAGTATCATGAGCAGAGAGGTCTGGTGCACAGAGACCATGATAAGTCCATTGCTTCCAGACTCCCCAGCCCCCAGTTTGTAGGAAAATTGTTTTCCATGAAACCAGTCCCTGTTGCCAAAAAGGGACTTGGAGACCCAAAAGTGGGGAAGGCAGGACGAGGGTGACAGATCAGAAACCACCTGTAGAGGGTCATGTCTACTATTGGGTGATGGGTACACTAAAGCCCTGACCTGACCGCTGTACAATTCATCCAGGTAACAAAATTCCACTTGTATCTCCTAAGTCCATTGAAATGAAACATAAATGTAAGAAAGAATCAAAATGCCAGCTAACATTTCCTGTCAGGAAACATTTCACCATCGGTATTTCAACAGGCATATTTTCTGTTTTGATCAAGGAATAAAAAACCTATGAATTACCAAACACATGACAGACATCAGAAATCATGATCAAACACCGCATGAAAACACCGCAGGAACTCCCCATGTTGGCACTGTTCTAAATACAGTGGACGACGGACTATCAGATTTGTGCAGCTGGTATGACTGCACAGAACTCCACAGAAATCACGTGGGATTTATTCATCACACACTTTAACACGACGAGTCCTAACAGTAGGAACCTACTAACTCTATTCATTCAAAATAAAATACTACTTTTAAAGTTTATGACAAACAGAAAGCTTTGATTTCAAAATCAAATCACCAACCCTGGGCCCATGAAATCACTAAGATAGTAACAGAATGCGTAAGGCATGTACCGTTTTAACTGGCAGGGAATCCATTAAAAACAAAATGAAATTTGAAAAAGCCTAGTGGATGAAAAAAAATGCAACCAAAAAAGATAAAGACTTTACCTCTTTTATGTTTACATGGATGGAGCTGGAAAATAGTCTTCTTAGTAAAGTATCTCAGGAATGGAAAAAAATATATACAATGTACTCGGTACTACTATGAAACCCATGTATAATCACTCACACTTTCACATGAGAGATGAATCACAACTATAGCCCAGGATGAAGGAGGGGAGGAGAGGGGGTGGTTCAATAGGGGGAGGGTTAATGGTGGGACCACACTTATGGAGCATATTGCAAGGTACAAGTCAAATCTATCAAGTACTGAACACGAATGTCTTAACACTGTGATTAAGTAAATGAGATGAAAACTATGTTAATTAGTAGGGTGTAAGCACTCCAATTTCTACAAATAATCAACACATGGAATCCCACAAAGGCATACATGTATTCATGATCTATGTATATATGACTAAATAAAAAAAATTTTTTTTAAAGTTTTGTCTCTTTTGATTTGGGAGGGAGGAGAAAGTAGCTGGCGTTGAGTGCATGACGACTCTGGGAAAGTGGCAGTGACTAAAGCTGTATTAACTGTGTTAGAGAGACAGGCACCTGTCTCCTTGGTCAAACATTCCAGTTAAGTGCTTTTGATTGGCTGTTCCTTTCTAAAGGGCTCAGCGACCACCATGATGCTGGGGAGACAGCCATTTGAGAGTCTAATGGCGGCCCGGCCTCTGTTTATCTAGCAACATTCGCTCTTTCTCTCTGACTGCTTCCATTCGCATCCATCCTCCACTCACTCACTCGCTCATTGAAACAGAGGAAAGCAGAAAGGGTTTACGAAAGCTCTGGGCAGGGAACACAAGCAGTCCCTGGGCACCAGGAGAGTCTCCTTCCTGGCTTGGCTCCAGCGCCTCTCCCTCCTACTTAGGAGTGTGGATTCCCCTAAGATCCAGCCCTTATTCCTCTCCTCTCCAACTCTCCCACTCCTTCAGCATCTCATCCATCATCTCCACCAACACCCACAGAAAAATACTCCATGAGGGCCTTACCTCCCTGACGCCCAGCCCCATAACTCTCCCCAGAGTGGTTAACTCCTATCACGATACTCTCTTTGCGAGGCTCCATCATCTAAGCAGAAACATCCTGAACCCAGATCTGGTCCTTACCGTGGTATTCTGTGTTTTGTTTCTTTGAAAATCTGGCATGGTGTATTCTATTAAAGTAAAATGGCCATTTTAGATCTTCTTTCATAACAGTGTGGGAGTTATGAATTTGGCAGCGATGTAGGGACTGAAGATGGATACGGGACAATAAGGAAACGGACACTACAATCAAGCTAATCTTAACAAAATGGGATGCAGAAAAGTGGAGCACAAAAAATCTCCTTTCAAACTAAGAAGAATTAACTCTAGATATGTATGGAAATTCCATTTAGGATAAGAATCAGCGACAGGAAACAGCCAGAAGGGACTATTTGTACTGAAGTACAAGCCATTAACTTGAGCCAAGCTAACAGCAAATGACTGCAGTGGCAACTGCTGGCTGCAGATAATTAGTTTAGAACCTATTTTAACATGAATATTTTATCATGCAGCACAAAACTCATTATGGAGAAGAATGAGAGAGCCAGGACATCTGAAAGCTCTGGAGAGGTGATCTGTCAGGTCCCAATAAAGAGCCTTCTAGGAGAAAGCAGGTCTAGTGATTCAGCAAGACTGGATTTCATTAAAGTCACAACAATCCATTAAGAACATATCTGGTGACAAGTTAAAGAGTACAGGTACCAAGCTGCACTGCGACAACTTAACTATGGGCAACAATGGCAGGAAAAATGAAGTTAGTGAAAAAAATCATCTCGATCGTAATTGTCCATGTGACACATCCTATTTCTATCAGAAACATGATATAACTGACCGAACCTCTCAAAAAGGCATACAATTGTGCTTTTTTTACACATAATTATACTGCCTCCTTACACATAAAAGGGAAAACATACAAAATTTGTGAAGTAAAAATTGCTTGTCCATGCCATGTAGGAGTATGCCAAGCTGGAATTTTTATTTCAAAAATACTTACATATGGCGTACCCAACAGCTAACAAACATGACTTAAGATTCTCAGGTGCAGGCTGGGCATGGTAGCTCAAGCCTATAATCCTAGCACTCTGGGAGGCCGAGGCGGGTGGATTGCCTCAGTTCACAGGTTCGAGATCAGCCTGAGTCAGAGGTCTCTAAAAATAGCCAGGTGTTGTGGTGGGCGCCTGTAGTCCCAGCTACTTGGGAGGCTGAGGCAAGAGAATTGCTTGAGCTCAGGAGTTTGAGGTTGCTGTGAGCTGTGACGCCCAGCACTCTACTCAGGGCGACAAAGTGAGACGCTGTTGCAAAAAATAAAAATAAAAAAAGGAAAGGAAAAAAAGATTCTCATGTGCATTATCCCACTTAATCCTTGGAACTCCCTCAGAATGAGGCGGATACCTCCACTGTCCTTATGTGATAGATGTCAAAAAAGCAAAATGATGCTAACAAAAAAAGGTCTACAATCATATGACTGGAGTAGCAGAGGCAAACTTTAAACCCCTGGAGTCTGATTCTAAAGTCTCTGTTCTTTCTGTGTGTACATGAAATGGCCCTGGGGGCTTCTGAATATATTCTTAGAGGAGAAGGTAAATGTCTTTGAATTTTATTAAACAGATAAAAAATAAAAACAGAAGGATATACCTATTACCCAAAAAATTACTATTGCAAAGAAAAAATGTAGCTGAAAAAAGAATAAAGTATGTATGTATTTGAGGTTGAGACATGAAACATCTTATCAGGCAAAATAGTTGACACAAAGCTAAGGTACCATTTCTCCTCTTAATCACTATACACTCGGAGTCCAGCCAAGAAAAAAGGCATTTTCATTATTGCTAGTTTTTCAGTCTATTTAGATACCCTGGTCTACCAAAGTCCCTTAGGCTGATAGGAACTTGACACTTGTTCATTGTTAAATAACCTGCCCAAACTATTCTGTGTTATAGAAATTAATCCATACCTCGGAGGGAATTGCAGGCTAGATTCAATTTTTCCAATAATTTCTAAGCCAATGTTGTCCCAAATATTCTCCATCCACAGCAGTCTTGCAGATTTCTATATCCTTCATGACATATTGCTATACCTAAGAGAAGCTGGAAGATGAGGGATCTCCTGATTGTCAATCCATACTGTGATTCCACAAACACACATGTCATGTGCAAGGCACAGAATTATATAAAATTAGTGAGATATATATCCTTGCCCATAAGGATCTTACAGTAGAGTTGGAGATAAAATATATACAAATGAAAATTATAACAAATTGTGATGATTGTTTCATAGAAGGAACCGCCGGGACAGGAAAGAGAAGACAATCTCTGAGCGTCGGATGGGGCTCTGCTGATGAAACATGACATGCAGAATGCTCCAAATGACCACAGCAGCAGGCCGGGGAAAGGACAGGTGGGACAGTAATGAGGAAAAATGACGATGGCCACAAAACCCAAACCCTGAAGTGAGCCCCATGATTGGCATTCTAATGCATGGTGATTTTGTTAAAGAAAAAACAATTTAGCAGCCCTGTGCAGCAAACATTGGGTGGGCAGGCATCCCCCAGCACTGGACCAAGGCTGAAGGACAAAGCAATAGACTTCTCTACCAAAGATCAATTTCTTTTAAAATTGACAAAGATTATAACAGCTCTATTTTTGGTGCAGAGAGTTTAGAAACTTAGACTTTAAACATGTATGGCTATTCTGTTGACATTTACAAGATTCTTGATAGTCAAATCCTATTAACAAGAAAGACTCCTAGAAAATAGTATTAAAGTATTGTAAGATAAGACAAAATTTCATCAATTTCTAATAGCACAAGTCTATGAAGATTTTACTGCTCTCAGGAATAGGTGTGAGCTGTGATGTTACCATCTTCCTGTAACTTCTTGCAGATATTACTACCCAACATGAGATATAAAATATGACTCAAGAAAAGCTAATACACAGAAGACTAAATTTACATAACAGATAAACAGTGAAGTTATTCAATATAAAAAATTGAATTCTTCACTTTCAAGATAGCTCACCTCTCCATCTTCCCAAGAGCACGTTTCCTAAGAAATTTACATGAGAAGATTTACTTTAAATTTTTATTATCTACAGTATATAAAATAAGAATGCTTACAAATCTACATAAAACTTACTTATCAGGCAAAGTACAAATTTATGCACTATGGAATAGACACGGGTCTATTCTGCCTCTATGGGAGGCAGGAAGCATTGGTGATAGTCTACATGCGACAGGAAAACTTACTGTAATTGCAAAATCTCCAACAGCAAAATAAAACCTAGGATCACCTCTCATTACACAGAGAACAACAGAAACTTAAATTGGTTAATACCATCTCTCCTCCGGCTGCCACCCCCCACTTCCTAGCTCCCATTATTTCGCAAAAAGGGGAAAAACATGAAGTGACAAAGTCATCTTTGAGATGAGCCTTGAGGGGCTAATCAGATTGTACTGAGTAGAAACACAAGGAGGTTAGAGAGGAGAAAGGATTTTAGGTAAAAATAACAGAAATTGCGAAGGCACGTAGGTGGCAAAAGGAATAGCAAAGTAGTTCCAGGAATGAGAGAGGAGGAAGCCACGGAAAGAGAAGAGGACGGGAAGAGCAGACAGGTGGCACAGTAAGAGCCTTGAAAAGGAAATAACATATTTAGAACATTATTCTGGGACCACTCAACACATTCTATAAAAGCCAGAGACAGGGAATTTATTTAGTAGAAAATAGACATAATCCACGTGTGAGATAGCAAAAGGCCTGAATTAGTCGGGACAGTAGGGGGAAAAAACTGATTCATGTTACAGACACATTGGATTCTCTTAACCATCCTATAAAGTGGATGGTATGTAAAATACTGTCTCTGTTTCATTAATAAAGAATCAGTGCCTGGGATACTGTAACTTGCCCACTGGTAAATGGCAAGGGTAGTACTGGGGCTCAGGGCATGTTAACCCAATGATCCTTCAACCATACAAAAAGCAAAGGATCAGACATGAGGAAATGTTAAGTTCTGCTCCTTCCTTCATTTATCAATGCACCTAACATATTTGGTTCATAGACTTAATAAAAATCTTTAAAGGGGAGGGTAAACGCAGCAGTAAATATACACATTAGTGCCCATGATGCTCCTTCATTGCAGAAGCATTTCAAAAAACAACTTTTTAGGATCAAGAAAATAGTACATTTAGTGTACTACTATAGTGTTTAGTACATTTCACAAGACACTGTACTAGATGCTGTGACTACTGTGGTGGATACAGCCATGCAAGCTGACAGTGCTGATGATACACGTCTGATCATCTCCACCACTCACTGAGGGAACTACCCCTCTGCACTACCTCCAATCCAAGTCACCATGGAGTCTCTGCAAAGGGGGCCTACAGAACTGCCCAAGCTGCCATTCATTCCTGGAGTGGGCTACAGTTGAAAGGAGCTAAGCCTAATAAATCTGGCTTTTGAAGTAATTCAAATATCAATAATTATGGCTCAATCTCCCTGCCATGGTAGGTATCAATAAAATACCTGCAGTTAAATGTCTCAAATTTGCTAGACTGTAAATAAGAAGTATCCTTTTGTTTTTACATGACGCTAGTAACAGAGACATCTTCAGTGATTTCTTCCCTGTCTATTAAAACAGCTGCTTTGAAGAGAAGCTAACAACCTTTAAGATGCAATGTAAAACAACATTAGCTGACACATAAACCGATAACTCTGCCTTAAGCTTAGAGAAGCATTTTTATGAGGTCTGAAAACCACGGTTCAATTGAGCCATTTTTCTTTCCATTTCTAAAATCAAAGGTTCTTAATGATATAAAACAATTGCAATACCATGCAGGCAGAATGCAACCCGTCTTATTACTTTTTATATTCAATCAAAATGCCAAACACCATTCACAACACCATTACTCCTGAACCATGAAAACATATTTATATTCATTATTATTATTACTGTTAAAGATGTCCAAAATAGATCGACTCCATCTTCTCATGAGGACTCGGTAAAATAAAAAAATTAATTTCCCTCTTCACTCCACAAGTCAGAAATGGATAGACTCCCCACTGGTAATGAGGTGACGGAAACACTACTGCTATATTACTAATGCACTCATTTGATGACTTATTTTTTTTTTGTTGGTAATTGCTGTAACAATAGTAACTCATCCCAAACTCCAGCATTTTAACACAGGCATATTAGTGCCATTTCCATATTTAGTTTGCTTACCTCTCAGACAAATTTAAATGAATGAAAATCAGCCAGATTACAGGTGGTATAAACCCCCAAAGAAACGCCATATGGAGTTCCATATGCTCTGGCCCTGCACCAGCACGTGACAGCATCCTGGAATTCAATCTCAGAGCAACTGACGTCCCCTTTGTGTCGACTCCCTGTACTTGCAGCTCTAGAACATTCCCATTGTAAGCCTTGCACTAACATGTTACACACTTAACTATCAAGTGTTGCAAATCAAAATGCACAGCAGTTCCTTATCTCCTTCCAAAAAGTAAACAAAGCAATTTCAAAGCAACTGAAATTACAAAAACATCATATCCTTGTATGTTAGACCAGGAAACTAACACGATGAAATGTTTCTTAGGAAGAAAACCCTGGAAATGATAATAATAATAATAATTCAAATGCCAAATTTGAATGTATATTGCCAGTCTACAACAGTATCCATAAGCTTCATACAACAGACTAGTTTACGGCAGCAGTGCATCTGGAAAGTATGTGACGTCCAAGCGTTTATCAATATCATGAAGAGTATGTCACATGAGTGATGAAGTAGGAATCATGCTGTGTATCACATTATTTCTTATAAAATTATCAGGAATTACCATTCTCATACGGTAATATCAGTGTTCAACCAGAGAAGCCAAACCAGTGGTAGAAATATGCCTATTAAGAAATGTATTTACGTCCTTCATGTTCACATGGATGGAGCTGGAAAATGTTCTTCTTATCAAAGTATCACAGGAATGGAAGAAAAAGTATCCAATGTACACACACCTAATATGAAACTAATTTAAACCTTTTTATATGAAAGCTATAACCTAATAACAACCTAAGGATATGGGGAGGGAGGGGGG
>NW_003852444.1:10558880-10587226 GCF_000181295.1 Otolemur garnettii
TATGAAAACACCACACTGTACCCCCAAAGTGCATCAATGTACACAGTTACCATTCAATAAAAAAAAAAAAAAAAGAAATGTATTGCAAGCAATTGGCTTAGATGAGTGTAAGAACTAACTAGGTAAGTCCAAAATCCACAGGCAGCCTGTCAGGGACAGAGCCTCTCACTTTCAAGCATTAGCTAAACATTCTACCCACGGATGGAATTTCTTCTTCAAGGAAGATGCTTTGAAGACCTTTTGCTAATTAAAGCAGGACCACTCAGATTATCTAGGAAATCTCCCATACTTGAAGTCAACTGATGATGGGTTTTATCATATTTACCAAATAGCTTTGCAGCAACACCTAAATAAATGTTTTGCTGAATAACTGAGGACAGCAGCCTAGCAAAGATGATGCATCGTAATGACCCTCCCAGGTATGGATGTCGAAGGTGGCACCGTGTCCTCATTTGTGGAGTTAGAGAATTGTGGGCTGCACTCCTGCAACTGCATCTCAGTCACGTTCCAGTGCTTACGCCTGTCATTTTTCTTTTTTGAAATTCATAAAAATGCACAATAAAAGAAAGTATAAAAAGCCCTATACTAATAATACTGTTGGTGGCAATAAAACACAGTGAGGCCATTACTCTTGAGCAAGAGCTAGATGTCATTAAATGCTAGATTTGCTCAGAGATATAGATTTTATTAGTCTCAAACTTACAGCTATATTTTTAAAAACTTTATTATTTAAATTCCTACAGGAAGAATAACTTTGTTATTGTGAATAATGGCCATAAATATACAATAAAACAAGCCTTACAATATAAACAGCGCCCAGTATTTGATCACACAGAATATCAAACATTCTTCTAGGAAAGGATTTGGGGTTACAGTCAAAGATTCTGATTTGGGGGAGTACGGCTCTATGCCTGACATTAGAGACACGGTCCCTGCCCTCAGAGAGCGTACAGTGAACATCAATGACAGACTATGTAAGACCTCTCCCCTGCTAGGGTAGGGATATTTAACACCTAACCACGGGGACAATTTCACAACAAAGAATATGGCTTCCATATAAATGCAGAAATGTCTTACAACATGTAAGTTTTGATTCATAAGGAACATCTAAAGCAAAAACAAAATTCATTGGTTGTGTACCACTTATGGTTATGGAAAGTACCAAACACATAACAAAATAAAAATGTCAGAAAAGAAATGACAAAGAGAAATGGGAACCTCAACAAACAGTGTGCTGTATGATAATTCCCTAAGTTTCAAAGGAAGCAGAAAAAATTACTAGAATATTATATAATGAAAATCTAGGCTGAGAACAGTATTCCAGACTTCAACAAAATAGATGCCGAGGTTTCTTATTCTGTCAAAATACAAATACGGGCATATCTCATTTTATTGCAGGCAGCTTTGTTACCTTTTTAACAAATTGAAGATTTGTGGCAACCCTGTGTCACGCAAGTTTATCGCACAATGTTTTCCATTAGCAGGGAATTGCTCTGTCTCTTATTTTGGTAATTCTCCCCTTGTTTCAAACTTTGTCATTAATAATACTTGTTACAGTGATCTGTGATCTTTCATGCTATCATTACTTCTGTAATTGTTCGGGTGTGCCTCAAACCATATCTGCATAGGTTCCCAAATCTAATCAAAAATGCTGCATGTGAGTTGACTGTTCCACCAACCTGCCATTCTCTGGTTTTTCTGCCTCTCTTTGAGCCTCCCTAATCCCTAAGACACAACAATATTGAAACTAGGCCAGTTAATAACTTTACAATGGCCTATAAATGTTCAAGTAACAGTCCCACTTATCTCACTTTAAATCCAGAGCTAGAAATAATTAAGCTCCGTGAGGAAAGAATGCTGACAGCCAAGAAAGGCCAAGAGCTAGGCCTTTTGTGCCAAGTAGTTGTGAATGTAAAGGACAAGTTCTTACAGGAAATTAAAAGTGCTGTTCTAATGAACACAAAAATGATGACACAGCAAAATAACATTATTTCTGAAAAACGGAAAGTTTCAATGAAGTTTTAGAGAGACCATCCAATCACTCCAACATTCCTTAAATAAAGTCTAATCCAGAGCAAAACCCTAACTCTCTTCCCTTCTGTGAAAGCTCGCGTGAGTAAAGCTGCAGGAAAAAAAGAATGAAGCTGGCAGAGGATTGGCTCCTAAAATTAAAAAGCCAATTCTTTAACACCAAAGTGCCCAGGGGAAGCGGTAAGGACTCAGGTAGGAGCTACAGCAAGTTATCCAGATCTTGCTAACGTCGTTGACGATGGTGGCTACACTGAACAAAAGAATTTCAGTGTAGAAGACGCAACCCAGAACATGAAGAAAACGTGCCTTCCAAGGCTTTCATAAATAGAGAAATCAAGGCCTGCCTTCAAGAGTCAAAGGAATTGATGTAGCTGGTGACTTGAAGTTGATGCCAATGCCCATTTACCGCCTCCCAACTCCTATAACCTTTAATAATAAGGGCATGTGGCACACCTCCTGGGTGTGAGACATAACTACCACAGGGACTTTACCTAACAAATGTGAACACTGCAACCTAATTGTTGGTATCCTCATATTAATCTGAAATTTTAAAAAGAGAAAGAAAAGAATAATGCTAAATATACTCTACCTGTGTTGCATAAATGGAATGACAATGACTAAATGACAACGTATTTGGTTTACAGCATGGTTTACTGAATATTTGGAGCCCACTGTTGAGACCTACTGCCCAGGAAAAAACAAAAAAAAGACTACTTTCACCTTATTATTGCCTACTGACAATATGCCTGGTCACTGAGACCTCTGATGGAGCTGTGCAAAGAGACTGATGCTGCTCTCATGACTGCTAACATAACACGTGTTCTGCAGCCCACGGGTCAAGGAGCAATTCTGACTTTCAAGTATTACTAATTAAGAAATATTTTGTAAGGCGATAGCTGCCATAGACAGTGATTCCTCTGATGGATCTGGGGAAAGTAAATCGAAATCCTTCTGGAAAGCATTCACAATTCCAGATGCCATTCAGAACATTCGTGATTCATTGAAGCAGGTCAAAATACCAACATTAACAGATGTTTGGAAGTTGATTCCAAGCCCCGTGGATGACTTTGAGAGGTTCAAACCTTCAGCAGGGAAATAATTACAGGTGTTGTGAAAATAGCAAGAGAACTAGAATTAGAAGTGAGGTGTGAAGATGTGACTGAATTGTTACAATCTCCTGAGAAAACGTGAACGGGTGAGGACTTGTTTCCTATAAAGAACAAGGAAAGTGGTTTCTTGAGGTGAAATCTACTCCTGGTGAAGATGCTATGAATATTGTTCAAATGAAACCAAAGTATTTAGAATATTATATAATCATAGTTGATAAAGCAATGACAGGATCAGAAAGGATGGGCTCCAATTATGAAAGAAGTTCTACTGTGGGTAAAACGCTACCAAATATCATTGCACACTGCAGGGAAATCTTTCATGAGAGGAACAGTCAATTCATGTGGTGAGTTACATTGTTCTTTTTATTTTCAGAAACTGTCGGAGCTACCCCATCCTTCAGCAATCACCACCCTGATCAGTTAGCAGCCAACAACATTGAGGCAAGACTCCCCAATCAGCAAAAAGACTCATTGAAAACTCAGGTGATTGTTAATACTTTTAAGAAATAAAGAAGTTTGAAACTAAGATATATACATTGTTTTAGTAGAGATAATGCTATTATATACTTAATACACTACAGTATAAATATAACTTCTACACGCGCTAGGAATCTAAAACTGTGTGTTACTGGCTTTATTGTGATATTCACTTTATTGCAGTGCACTGGAACTGAACCCATAATATCACCAAAGGGTGCCTGTATAAATATGAACAATAATATACTTGGGTGGAGTAATTAAAGTGTAAAACCAAAAGAGAATGACTAATGAATAAATGTCACGTTAGACATGTTCTCTTGTGCGAAACAAAGGTTTTTCCCTTTGCTCTTGTCCTTGGTCAGCCCTTCCCCACCTCCAATAACACAGAGGAACACAGCCAAAATGTGCATCAAATTTATGCGTATTACAAACCTGGGAAGACAATTAAAAACAGTTGAGATCCAAAACTATCATGGCAGTGTAGAGCTACCTACCCAAATCAACATGAAAAATCAAAAGAAGATTAGGTTTTATACCAGAGCAGATAAACCAGCCTTGCTAGGAAACCCATGGCATCTATAAATTATATGGACAGATATCAGGCAGCCAGGAATCAGGTGGCCAGGGGCTGAGGGTGAGGAAAGGGACGACTACAAAGGGACATTAGGGAACTTTTGGGAATGAGGGAAATGCACTGTATCTTTATTATAGTTATAGTTACATTACTATCTACATTTGTCAAAACTCATCAAGTTTTCCACCTAAAAAGACTAAATTTTACTGTCTGTAAATGTTATCTAAATAGACCTTATCTTTAAAAGAAAAACTAAAACTAAACAAAATTTAAAAGTAGCACTGGGGCTCATGCCTATAATTCTAGCACTCTGGGAGGCCGGGGCAGGAGGATCACTTGAGGTCAGGAGTTTGAGACCAACCTGAGCACAGGAGTGAAACCCCGTGTCTACCAAAAGTAAAAAATTAGCCAGGCATAGTGGCACATACCTATAGTCCCAGATACTAGGGAGGCTGAGGCAGAAGATTGCTTGAGCCCAGGAATTTGAGGTTGCAGTGAGTTATGATGATGCCACTGCACTCTAGTCAGGGTGACAGAGTGAGACCTTGTCTCAAAAAAAAAATAAATTAAATGAAAGCAGCACTAATAAATAACTCTTAAAGGTTATTATGAATCATTAGTGATTGCAATAAAAATATATCTAGAGTAATATTAGACTACATAAATAAAAGTATCAATAAGATAAGTTATCATCCAATTCTCTTCTGGAGTGGTTAATCATATCTAC
Source organism: Otolemur garnettii (assembly GCF_000181295.1). Classification (NCBI taxonomy): domain Eukaryota; kingdom Metazoa; phylum Chordata; class Mammalia; order Primates; family Galagidae; genus Otolemur; species Otolemur garnettii. The sequence goes on from NW_003852444.1 coordinate 10,563,802, forward strand.
ATAGAAAATACACTTTTTAAGAGCAACTTAAACCAAACCAAACAGTTGAGAAATCAACCAGAACATCAAAAGCACTGGAATTCCAGAAATATGAACTGGGGGGTCTTCATTCCTGAATGGAAGGGGCACCATGTGAGACTGAGATGGAGCAGTCTCTATAGCTACGCACAGTCAAACAGGGACTAGCACATTTAAACAAGAGGTAGAGGGCTGAAAAAAACTGAAGAAATGATGCAGACAGAATTCAAGGAATAGGAGAGTAGTCAAACTAGATTGCCCATAGTTACCATTCAATAAAAAAAAAAAACAAAGATAAAAAAAAAAAAAACTAGATTGCCTTTAAGACTCCTTAACATTAGAAAATAGTTAAAGTGAGTGATGACCTGGGGGACACTGTAATAAATGTGAAAAGGAAGATTAAAAAAAAACACAAGAATGTAAAATGTAAATGATTTTATGACTACGAGAAGATGAAGAAATACGAGGAAGTTTGAAAGAAGTTGAATCGAATTACGATATTTAATGGGAAAGGGAGAAAAACCTAGTATTGATTGATTGGCTTTGCGTATCAAGTGCTGTCCTAGGCATTTCATACATATTTCATCCTCAGAGCAAATCGCTGAGTAGGTATGTGCCTATCTTTAGAAAAGAGAAATTGAAGCTCCGAGAAGTTCAACAACTTGTTCAACATCTAAATAAATATGGAGGAGCTGCTGGGATTCCCAGAGGTAGGATTTAGTTATTTGGAAAATTAACTTTTGAGAGACACTTCATTTCTTAATGATACCGACAAATGAGGCATTACCACACTTCTTCTTTCCATAATACAAGTGTCTTGAACCTACAGCGAGGGAAGAGAGAATCTCCCATTTTTTAACTATTTGGCAGAGAAACAGGTACCACACAGGAAAGAGAATGACTGAAGTAACCTCTTCACCTCTTGAAAATCTTCCAACACTGAGCACATCTGTGCATACACACATACATCCCTGTGTGGGTCCCTGACTTTTAAAGGCCCAAAGTGAACCAGAATTAAAAAACCAAATTATCAAAAGGTGCAGAGTTATCCTCCTACTCATTCAAACCTCCCCACATTATTTCACGTACAAAATACAAAGAGCCCAGAAACACACTGATCAGGGAGAAGGAGGAGGAAATCTACGAATGGAAGCTCACAAGTTTCTCCCGTAGCCCATCAACCCCGTACATCAATGTCCTGTTGCTTTTAGAAACAGAAGGTGAAAGGTTACTGCCTTAGTCCCCTTGATTTGGTTAAACTCTACATTTGACAAAAAGCCATCCGACAGATTGATTAACGTGGTCCTGGAGATCAAGGATACAGGCACCGAAAAACACAACAGGGTTGGAGTCCTGAAATTTCAGTTAAAATGCAAAAGGAAAGGGCTAAATTAGACACCGCGAGGTGAGCTAATTTAATTTGTTACAGAAATTGGAAAAGGAAAAAAATGGGTTCTGAAGTCTTAGATTCTGACTGACAAAGAAAAGACAATTTCAAAACAAAGATAAGAGAATTACAGGGAGAAGGAAGGTAAATCAGTTTCCTACTGAGAAAACAAATGAATGGCGGAAGTTACTATAAAAGTCACTTAACCAGCAGGAATGTTACTAGATTTCAATTTAACTTGATCTTTAAATGCTGAGGCAAGGAGAAGACACATAAAACAATGAAGACATTAGTCCTGCACACGCTGTGACTGTCAAGATTTTAAAATATATTTTAAATATATATATTTTTTAAAAAGCACAAAGCTCTGGTACAATTTACTTTGAACATATATTTTTTCAATCTACCTTGGCATCATTTTTAAGTTAGGCTGTGAGCACAGATGAAGAAGAATCTTTGTTCTGCTCAGAAAATACATGTCGATTTCTTAACATTTTGATTTTCCCAAAGCACCATTATTTGGTGATAAAAGCCAGGCACAAAAAAATATATGTATGTAATAATAACCAAAATGTAGCCCCTAGCCTTTGCTATTTCATTCTGTTCAAAAGGGTGTAATTCAAAATTTTCTAAGTAATGTTATTTCTTGGGAAAACAAGATAAACCTAATTTCATTTATAGGCTAATGAAAGACTGGAAGTCCATTTATCATTTTCAAAATGCTAGCCAGAAGATAAGATTAGTCTCTGTCACTCACAGCACAGTCAAGATGACTCGATATGATTGCAAAGTCGATTTTTATGGCCATATTTGAACGAATAATAAATGCTCCCATGGAGACTGCAGTTTGAGGACCTCAAAGAATTCGACTGATACAGGGAATAAATGACAAGCACATTTCTTCTTACAGCAGGTTCATTTAGGATCTCACACTACTCTTTGCTAAAGAAGATCTAGAAGAAGCCACTAAAATTATTAAGGCCTGGATAAAAGCTGTATAAAAAAAAGTAAAGCTTACAGGAACTGGGATGATTGTGGCTGACGAAAAGTCAGCAAAAGGATAACCTAATAATAGTTATTAAATATATGAAAGCTTATTGCATGAAGGATGGATGAGTCTGTACAAGGCAGCAACTCAAGAGAAACAAAATTAAAGAATCAGGTAAAATGGTGCAAAGAAATTGCCCACAGGATAACCACCAGACACTGAAAATATGAAAGCACTCCTGTGAAGCTCAATACTGGGGAATATCATCTGAAAACAGCCTGCATGGAATCAACAGAATTAAGGAAATTATATCTGTATATCTGAGGTAAACTAAAAAAAAAAAAAAAAAAAAAAAAAAAAAAAATTAAATAAGTACAGAAAAATTTGACTTAGGAGAAAGTCTTAGGCTACGGAGATTATGTCAGGACACTCAATTTACCTACAAATAATTTTGAAAGAGTTATAAAAGAAATCTGATTGCCTTTTAAAATCAACACCAAGGGGTATTAAATCCTTTACTACGTAATTCAGAGAGCAAACTGTACAGCCAACCAAGAGTTTAAGGGCAAATCTAAAGGGCTCAAGTTTCCCAATACACTTAAGCTGCTATAACTGTGGTATAATTAAAAATAAGCAAAATATTATTTTGATAGCCATGGTCATCTCTTGGCAATCCATTAGCATATTCCTAGTCTAACAACTTAACATTATTAATATTTATAACCTCTAAGTTTTAATTCTGAATCCGCCAATAATTTTAAAAAGAACAATTTGTATTTTTCAGAATACATAGAAGAAAAATTAAAAATGGTCCCAATAATCCTATTTGGAACTTAATGCCATTCATTAAATCAGTTTCACACCATTCCAGATCATTTTGTGAATACTTTAAAATGGGCATTCTGCAAATAACATATTACATGAACATAATTTTAAATACTTTGTTGTTTTTGTTTTTGTTGATATAAAGTAGCTCTCTGCCATCCCCTAGAAGGCAGAGGCATGATCAAAGCTCCCTGTAACCCTAAACTCCTGGGCTCAAGTGATCCTCCCAGCTCCTTCCAGAGTAGCTGGAACTACAGATGAACATTACTATGCCTGGATAATTTTTCTTATTTTAAAGATAGCATCTGGATATATCGCCCAGGCTAGTCTCTAACTTTTGGTCTCAAGTGATCCTCCTGCCTTGGTCTCCTAAACGTGGGAAGACAGGCATGTAAATTTTAAATGTCTTTATACTACGTTCCAAAAAGGATTGCTAATGAATGTTATGGAACCTCACGTCTAGCAGGAAGCAAAAGTGCCTGACCACCACAAAAGGGAATTGGGTTTCAGCCTTCCTCGTTGAACATGGCCCAGAATCTGTTACTCTATCACACTGCTTATTCATTTACCACATGGAACCTGATAAAATTTTTCTTTAAAATGAAAGCATAGCTTCGTAGATGATTCACTCCTTGCAAAAGGAGCTGTTTATGCAGCAACTATTTAACAGGGCATCATGCACCATTCTTCCCAAGTGTTCATGGACAAAAACTTCCAAAGGTATTAGAGAGATGACAGCTATAGTGCTACAGAATGAGTATGTGACAGTGACGCTCATTCAAACATGAAAAACTAAGCCAAGAGGACTCGGTGCCTGTAGCTCAAATGGCTAAGGTGCCTGCCATACACCAGAGCTGACGGGTTTTCAAATTCAGCCTGGGCCTGTCAAACAACAATGACAACTGTAACAAAAAATAGCTGGGTATTGTGGCAGGTGCCTATAGTCCCAGCTACTTGGGAGGCTGAGGCAAGAGAATCACTTAAACCCAGGAGTTGGAGGTTGCTGTGAACTGTGATACCACAGCACTCTATCCAGGGCAACAACTTGAAGCTCTGTCTCAAAAAAAGAAAAAGAAAAAGTAAGCCAAGAGACATTTGGGCAAACAAGTTCCCACAATTTAGTTTATGAATTTGCCACCATGTGCTTACGTTGGAGGCACTGTACAAACAACTCAATACGGTTTCATAACCTGAGTATATCAGTGTCTCACAGTTGTGTTCATGTCGACATGTGGCAGTGTCTTGCTGAATTGGCATTCAAAATTGTTATATGTTTCTGTGTGTTATTGCAACAGTGCAAGAGATTGAATTAGAGCAATGAACAAACATTTGTAAATTTCTTGGCAAGAGTGGAATAGAAATCAGGGACACATTAGTCCAAATTTATGGAAATAATGCCATGAGGAAAAGGGCAGTATACAAATAGATCAAGCATTTTTCTGAGGGGAGAGAAAGTGTCACTGATGAAGAGAGGTCAGGGTAGCCAGTAACTAACAAGCAGGACTAATGAAAACATTGCAAAAATTCATCAAAGGAAGGGTCAAAATCATCATTCACTGTGAGAAGCACAGCAGACCAAGTAAACATCAATAGAGAAACAGTTAGGTAAATCTGAACTGAAAATGTTGGCCAATAACTCACAGCTCTTGCATCATGGCAATGCACCAGCTCACACAGCACTGTCTGTGAGAAAGTTTTTAGCCACTAAACAACTATATTGGCACACGCTCCCTACCTACCTGATCCAACCCCCAGTGACTTTTCTTTACCCCTAAACAAAGGAAATGTTGAAAGGAAGACATTTTGATCACATTCGGGACATTAAGGTCCATAAGATGACACCTTTGGTGGTCATTCTTGAAAAAGAATTTTAAAATTGCTTTGAATGATTCACTAGGCACTAGCATCAATGTACAGCTCCCCAAGGGGAATACTTTAATGGTGACTCTAATGATATTCAGCAATGAGGTACATAGCACTTTTTCTAAGATGAGTTCATAAACTTAATTGTCAGACCTCACAGATCCTCAGAAACAGTATATCTAACTTATGCTTGCTATATAGTACATAAACTCTCAAATTGTTTAATAAGAGTCATTTTCAACAAAAAAGTAAATAATGACTATAATTAACTTATTAAACCTAAGTATACTACATTACAAATATGAATACTCAAAAATATCTTCTGCCTCAAAAATCATTTCACATGGGCATAGACATTCAGAAGATAGGCCATAATCTTCCTTATTGTTACCTTTCTTACAGTAAAACCTTTCATATTCCTTACATTTAAAAGTATTATTGTTAATAATGTCAGAAAATGGAGACTAGCTAAGGAGAACTGCCTTAATTCATTGTGCAAAAATACCCAAATATCAAGAGATACTAAATTTCAAATAAAATAGTTTTTTAAAGCTTTCTTTATGAGAAGCAAATAGAGAATTAATAAATGTGTCTGTGTAACTAAGTCTTTCTCTACTTTATAATGGAAAGCCATTAGCTTAGCAAGTGAAATTGGCAAAGTCTGCCAGGTCCACGCATTGTTCTATAACCTGCAAATTGATAACTGCTGGCAGGCATCTTTCAGAATAAGAAACCAGAAGGTTTTGAATAAGGAGGGAATAACAGTTCACCAGAAAACACACACACACACATATATGCAAAAGCTATGCATGAGTAACTGAAAGCACAGACTTGAAAATTGTTTGTAAATTTGAAAGTAAATAAAAAGGCAAGTTAGCAATTTAGCATTTGGTTATAAAAATGAAGCCATGCATGGAAAACTTATTAATGTTCTCTGAATAGTTTCTGAGGTAGTAAGAACTATGGTGGGGTAATCAGTTGGAGTTACACTAGTTTTCAATATATTTTCTTTTCCTGGGCATCTAGTGCCATATGTTCCTAAGAAATTTCCATTAGCGGTTCATTGACAATGGGACAGAAACAGCATTCTAGGGCTGGGGTTTGAAGAAAAAGGAAATCCAACGGCAACGTTTAGATGATATGTGGTTTACCACAGATTACATAATGACAAAAAGTGGCCATCAGGAGCAAAATTGCAGCTCCCGTGAACAATTGCATTAGTGAAACAGGTGCTACATAAATGATAACAAGTAATGGCAACAGTAATAACGAAAAATGCCTTCTGTTTATCTAGTCCCTTCCTTCTAAAGTGCTCAAAACTACCAACTGCAAATAGCTAACTGCTCTTCCCAGGTTTTAGAGGTTACTGGCGGCAATGTTTTTTCCTCCTGAATTACAGAATTATCAAAGAATCATAAAGCAAGAAGGAATTCTGTGAGATCACCTACAATGAACCCAGTACCTGGGTAGCAGATCTGCCCCTAGGGCAGAATCTCCTGAGAAAGGGTCAATAAATTTCTTTAGTAAGGTAATGTTAAAAATTCTCAGGAGCAAGGATTCATCAACTTCATAAAGCAATAAACTTCTCAAAGACCAGCTAAAAATTTAGGCTATATCCATGATGGGATCTGAGGGATAGGATAGGATCATACTCTTAAAACCATATCATTTCCTTTCCTATATTTAAAAACTGCTACATCACATGACGAAGAAAAAAAAACTTCACATTATTAAATCATCCAACCTATACCGATGTGATGGTTAGCGTTTAGAGAGAACATATATCCGTATCAAGTGGCTTTTCCTGTTCTTGATTAACAGGTCCTGAGATAGCCTGTCTTCACTTAAACCAACCAAGACCAGAACGCAACTGAGATGTGAAATTCCAATAAGTTTTATCGGAAGAAGTTTGTTTCTGAATTCATAATCTAAGTTCATTTTAAGGTTCAGACATGTGCAAAATGGAAAAATACAACACTCATGAAAGGTCAAGGGCAAAAAGAAATACAGGAGAGACGATTATTTGCAGCAGACACTAAAATAGTAAGACAATAAAAAGGGAGACAATTAAAGAAAAAGTCTCACATGTAATCAAAGCATTACAGCACTTAAACAGAACAGAAGAAAGAATGATACTATCCCCATGCAGGGCAGGACACCGTGCCACGGTCTTTAGTCACCCTCTTTTAAATCATAGGGTATGTGTGTATATGCCTAAATATAAAATTGTTCCTTCTAAAAGTGATGGGGTAGAGCAGAGTCTTAAACAGGCCTTGAACACAGGGACATGGGTAAAATACAAAGAAATATGATTATGTAAACATTTCCAGAATAAAAGATGACAGATGCCCATCAATTTATATTAAAAATGTACTGGGACAAGAGAGACTTAAAAAAAAAAATACACACACAGCAATTTCATGGAGACAATTGTGATCCTTTCTCCATATGTGTTTATATATCCCTAAAGCTATTTAAGTTCCTTGAGAGCATAAATAGAACTTTTTAAAAACACCAGAAATTCAATCATGGAAGAAAAAGAAAAGGGTCTAAGGATAAAAAAAGTCTTAAGAATGGGAAATGAGATGTTTGTTAGTTGACAGAGGAGGAGAAAACTGTTTTAACAGCAAATAAAGGGAAACAACTATAGAAAACAGTTGAACAATATCGTTGAAATGGGGTCTCCCATGAAGGATGACCCATCCATTCTGAAAAAGCAGCAACAAGGAATTTCAAGAATTTAGTCTGTTGTAAGTAAGACTTTCATGTTCTAGCTCTTGTTTCATGGTGGAAAGGAAGTGAGTTTGATTACAAAAGACCAGGGCTTGATTCGTGGATCTGCGGCGGCTTACTAATTATACAGCTTTGGACAAGTTACCCAACCCAGTTGCCTTATCTGTTAAAATGAAATACTCTTATGGTCTCTCTTCTCTGTCATCTGCAATGAAGCAGATGACAAAAGCCAGGAAAGTTCTTACTCCTGTTGCTACTAAAGAAAGAAAACATTATTTAAAAAAAAAAAAAAAAAACAGAATTAACCCAAGTATGGACTACTGTGATTGACACACAAAATCTTTTACAAGCACATCTGCAATACGTTTTGGTTAGATATTCTTTTATGCTTTCATGATTACACATGATGCTTTTGAAACGAGGACTTTTCATAAATGCTTTGATAAAAATAGATTGAAGAGTATTGTCTCACCATTATTCTGGTTAAGAACAATATTAAAATCCACATGTTGACTACTTCGAAGAGAAATATATAGGAAAAAAAGTCGAACTTGACATTCTGCTGGATTTGCCTTCCCACAGTCTGGCCAAGGTGGCTGGTTCATGAAAGAACAAGAATCTGACTAGAATGAGCACTTTTCTAGTAGCAAGAAAGTGAATAAAAAAGAATACAAGTGGTATTTTCTCTATTTCCACAGAGAAGGCAGCCTTTAAAAGATAAAGTATGGGTCAAGAAGTAAATAGGTAGCTACATAAATACTGTAAAAGAAAATGACTTGATTTCCCGACCCTGGAGTGAGTAATACATAAACCAACAAGACAGACCCTGCTGCTTGCCCTCAAACATCCATCCCTCCTTCTTCCAGCCCTGGAAATGAATGAAATGGACTGTGTACTTCTCCGTCTTCCTTGTATCTAGGTATGGTCAGGGTACAAAGTTCTGGCCAGCAAAATGAAAGATGAAGAGAGTGTGGGCAGCTTCCAGGGAGAGGAACATGTCTTACTCTGTCCCTGTCTACTCCCTGCTGGCTAATAGGAGATGCGATAGCAAGAGTTCAATGGTGCACCTTAGACAAGGAGGAGGCCTGAGGAATGAAACACACATACGGGAAGCATTAAGATAGAAAGAGCCTGGGTCCTCAGGGACGTCAGGGATCAAGGCCACCAGACCGGCACTTGACTGCCACACGTTCCCATGACCAAATTCTACCTCGCTTACACCACTGTTACATTGAGTCTCTGTTATTCATAACCAAACCTACTTCACAGCCAGGATGAAGATGCTGGCAGGAAAGCTGTCCCCTAGATAAGGAGAGCTTCAAAGTAGATTGAAGAGAAGAAAGAAACAAGCCCAGAGAAGGTCAGTAACATGGGAGACAAGCAAACACGAAGAGCAGTACTGCCTTAAAGACACATTACAATGCGCTGAACATCTTTGGGCAAGGGACTACAGCAGGCATTTCTTTTTGGTTGCCCTAAATAATCCTTACAATAGCACAACTAATCCCTATGTTATGGACAAATACAGTGTGGCTTAGTGACTCAAAAAAAGCTAACAAATGGGAAAACAAAAATCCAAATTCATGTCTTTGTCTCAAAAGCCTATACCCTACCCTCGTGCTGCTGCCTCAAAGTACCATTCTGAACAGAACTTGGTAGACTCAGAATAGAAGCAAAGCAAAAAAATTAAACAGGCATAAAAGACGAAAGAAATGAAGATGTTAGCACTGTTCTGATCTGAGCCGTCAGAAAAGAAAGAGAAGATGGAATAGGAATCTCGGAACAACATGAAGATGCTTATTCAGAGCTTCTAACAGACACAAACTGTATGCTGGAAATATTCGACTGGCCTTGGGAGAACGAAAATGACATCTGAAGGGTAGAAGTGTGTGATTCTAGCACTGAAGACTATAATAGAAATTATGGATTAAAACTGCAATGAGATGCCACCTTCCCCTGTCAGAATGACCCTTAGTAAAATATCAACAAACAAAAGATCCTGGCATGATGTAGTGAACAAGGAGCCCTTACAAACTTTGGTGGGACTGCAAATTAGTGCGACCTCTATGGAAAACAGTATGGAGATTCCTCAAAGAACTAAAAGTAGAGGCAACATTCCATCTAGCTGGATTCCACTACTGGATATCTACCCAAAGGAAAAGAAGTCACTGTAGCAAAAAGGCCCCTGCAGTTGGATGTGTAGCACAGCACGATTCACGACTGCAAAGGTCTGGAGTCAACCTCAGCACCCATGGATTGGTGAGTGGATGAGGAAAACGTGCTGGGTGTGTGTGCATACATACACATGCACCATGGGGACTACTCAGCCATTAAAAGGAATGAAATAAGGACATTTACCGCACCTTAGATGGAACTAGACAACATTATCTTAAGTGAATTTTCTCAGGAATAGAAAAACAGACACCACATGTTCTCACTAGACTGAGCTAAACAAGGGGGGCACACAGTCACAAAGTGATGTAAAGACATCGGAAACTAAGAAGGGAGGCCAGGAGTGGAGTGAGGGATAAAACTACCTATGAGTTCAGTGCACGTCATTCTGGTGACAGACACTCTGACAGCCCTGATCTCAGTATCATGCAATTCATCCATGCAACAAGAATACTTGTATCCCCTAATGTCTTAAAATTAAAAAAAAAAATTTTTTTTAATGCATTAGTTTCCATAGACAGGTCCAGCACCCTGATTTCCCAGCTGCCCTTTGTCTGAACGCAAATCTAATAACCCTGTCAGAGAATGCTGCATAAACTGGGGTGCCATCCTTGCTTTCTACAAAATTTCCAACATCAGTGCTTCTTTTGTGTGAAATCAGGACTGACATGGCTATGGTCATTCAGATAGGATTGCAAACATCCAGGCAGTACGATACTTTAGAAATGAAACTTCTCTCATATTTATCTTTATGTTAGCAGCCGCTGTGTGGTTGAATGACAAAAGGGTTGCAGCTACAGTCGGGAAGACTTGCATTCCAGGTGCGGCTTTTATTTATAGGCAATGTAACTTGGGACAAGTCACTTAGCTGCTCAGAACTTCATCAGTAAAAGCAGGGTAAGGACACTTACCTCCCACAATAGGTGCTATAAAAACCATGTCAAAAGTCAAGCGTTCCAGGACATTAGGTTTTACAGTATATGAGACTGACCCACAAAAAGATTGTCTCAAAAATAAAATATAGGGTGGCCTGTGGCTCAAAGGAGTAGGGCACCAGCCTCCTATACCAGAGATGGCGGGTTCAAACACGGCCCCAGTCAAAAATTGAAAAATAAATAAATAAATAAATAAATGAAAGGAAAGGAAATATAGTTGTTTCAAGAGCTTAAACCGGGACATGCATAAGGTGTGTGCCCATCTCACCTCCAACAAGGACTCTTCTGCCTGTTCAGCTCGGGCTTCACAAGCACCAGGACTGAAATCTGTTGCCACAGGTACACAAGCACCCTGAGAAGCACACAGCAGGATCCCACCTGGGATAATACCAGCTCTAAGGACAAATGTGCCCCATTTACCCCGTAAGTTTTCAGCCCATGTCCCAAAGATAGTACATTATTAATCAATCCCTTCTTAAGCTGCATATGAGTGACTCACTGTGCTGCTAATGTTTGCTGACTTACAATCACAGGGACGGCCATCTTCACAATCTGTTTATTTTCTTTTGTTTGCTGCAGGCTGATTGACTTCGAACACTGATGTAACTCTACCTCTGTGTGTGTATGCAGACCCAAGTGTATATACATGTTAATGTAATTCAATACGGCCGGGTTGAAGCACAGAGAAAACATCTCTCAGCCCTTGATTAGGGTCTGCATTAAACCATCAGGCCCCATCACAAGCTTTGCTGATGAGTAGCTATTTGGACACACACAGAGCTGTGATTTCCATCCACTTTACTAATCAACAAGTTCAGATTTGCTGCTAATGTGACATTGATGAACAGGAATGATGCTAATGTGACATTGATGAGCAGAAGTGACAGCTAAGGACTGATTAAAATTAGCTGGGGGTTTTCGACCTAGGACAAGATAGAGGCGCTCTGAAAACCACTGCAGCCGAACATGAAAGGAAACACTGAAAACACGTGTTCACTGGCCACACGGAAATCTGAGCAAAGATACTTTTCCGTGTGACATCACTTAAAATGCATGCCACCATTTATAAAATCCTACACTAAATTAAAAAACAGCAATAAAAACATGAACACGCAAAACCAAAATGCTGAGCAAAACAAAACAGTAGAAGGTAGAAGGTACAGTTGGTGATGGAAAATCAAAGCAAGGACTCGACAGAGCTGAAACAAAATTCTCTGACCTAAGCACCTGAATTAGAAAAGGTATTCTCAAACGCCACGTGGACTTCTCCAGTTCTGTCATTTGCAAAAGACATGGAGTTAGATATTTTATCCATATCCTTTAGGAAAATGAGCTCACCTTCCTCACCTTAACTTCTGTCACCATCTACTCCCATGCCATTGATGACGTACCAGTGGGTTAATAACCCATGGGGAAAACTAGAATAATCACTGAACATTCCTTACAGAAGAGTCAAAAGGCACTCCTGTCAAGCTGGGGGACGTGTTTATATTCTCCAAAATAATTTACTTATCCACCAGTGTTTCTGATACCATAGAAAGGTTTCGATTTAAAGAAAAAACTAAACAAACAGAAAATCTACACAGAGATGGCACAGTCAGCTGTGACCCTACCGTAGCCCTTTAAAAATAATACAGAATACACAGAACAAGAAGTGGGCCACAGATAATCCACACATAGGAGCCTGCGGCTGCCAGAGCTAGAGGAGAATAGGATATGTTACCAATGGCCTCTATTTTTTTTTTTCTTAAATGAAAATGCATTCATACTTTCTGTCTCTGTTAAGGTCTAAATAAAATGACTAGATTCCCACTATTGACAGTATTCAATTTAATTCCTAAAGATAGATTTACTCAAAACATTAACCTGTCCCAATGAGTCACTCAAAAAGAGCTGGCATCCAGAAGACATGATATCCTGGCACAGGCTGCCATCCTGTCACTCCAGAAGAAAGAGCACTGCAGCACAGACATGCACAAAGAACAAATAAGAGACGTACATATGTGCCAGAAGTATTAGTCTCCAAGTCCTACTAAACTTTAATTCAGATTTTATATGTTAGCACTGATACTGATTGAAATGTGCTACCAGCAAACACCAAAGCGAAATGGTTAAGCGGCCTTCTAAGAATCCAAAAATCTAGAGATAAACCAGACACATTTTACAAGCATTTCTGCAAAGAGGTAACAAAGGAGATAAAAGAACAAGACACATTGCTCAGAGCTTCTGTAATCAGATCCTGAAAGTCAATCAACACAGGCAAATCTTCAATTACAGTATTCCCAGCGGCAATCATTGACAGGGCTGTTTCTGGGTCATGCTCCATCCATGTAATTTTCACCCTGAAATCACAAAGAACAAACTACGTGCACAGAGAAGCTCTCCTTTAAAACTCTGTCTATAGCAATCTTATTCCCTTTTCAGTAAATAAGTGTTTCTCATACATAATATAAATGTCTAAGTTATCCTTTATTAGAATTCTTTCTCAAAAGTAAATTTTCTAAAATTGTCTGAATTACCTTCATGTTGCTGAAGTGCTGATACCTCTGAACAAACTTACATTGGAGAAAATAATTCATTTCTTTTTCTTAGGCCAAGGTTCAAAATCAAACATGGCTTCCAAACTTCAGGCCAGAAGTGGCTAAATTTTGACCTGGCCACACTAAAAAGTACTATTCACGTTTACAAGAAAAGAGTATTAAAAGTAGTCTTTCTAAGGGGCTCAGTAAGCCCCTACTCAACAGACAGAATGTATGTAGGGTGTACGGCGCGAAGGACTCAAATACAACTCAACTTTCCCTAACAAACGCAAACAATGTGATCTGATACTATATACTCTTATATTATTTCAAAATAAAAAAAAAGTATGCTTTCTCCTAGAACTATGTTTTATTTTACCTTTTGCTTCATCATTTGACAATGAGTTACTACCATTGCACCACACATAAAAAGCACATACACCCTGCAAAACAACTGACACTAAACTCCCCCACTAGGTAAGTGTGGTTACTCTGCTTCTGCTTATACGGGTCAAATGTGACCGACATTCATTTCCTATTGGGGGTTTTCACTAAATCACTCTCCTGAATCTTGTCATCCGGAGCTCATCTGTCCTGTTATGTTTCTAAAACATTGAATTATGATGGAGCATATGCTGATGAAAGACCGCAAAAGAGTTAAGTTCAGACTAATGGAAGAAGAAAATTTTTGCAATATTTTTTAAAGAACTGGGTTTTCTAAAATTAGAAATAACATGTACTTGCTACAGATCCATCATCCCTAATCTATAAATCCCAAATCTGAAGCATTCAAACATTGAAAACATTCTTTTTAAAATACTATTAGTTGTGTGTCTTTATAGGGTTTGTGTGATGTTTTGATACAGGCATACAATGTGAGCACACAAATCTGAGTATTTGAGGCATCCATCAGCTTAGGAACCTCTCACCATTTTACATGAGAAACATTCCACTTCCACTGTTGTTTAAAGTATGCCCATACTTATTGTTGATTCATAGTCACTTTGTCTTGCTATCAAATCTTGTTCATTCTGCCTAACTACATCTTTGCAACCATTAACCATCCTCACTTTATCCCCAGCTCCCTGCTACCTTTCTCAGCCTCTAGGAACCATCATTCTACTCGCTGTCTCCATGAGATCAACTGTTTTGAATATTTAGCTCCCACATACAAGTGAGAACGTGTGAGATTTGTCGTTCTGTGCTTTGCTTATTTAACTTAACATAATGTTCTCCAGTGCCATCAATGTTGTTGCAAATGGAAGGATTTCATTCTCCCTAATGGCTGTATAATATTCCACTGTGTATATGTCCCACAACTTCCTTATCCATTTGCCCACTGATGGATACATGGGTTAATTCCAAAGCTCGGCCATTGTGAATAGTGCTGTAATAAACATGGGAATGCAGATATCTTTCAATAGACTGACTTCCCCTCCTTTGGATATCTTCCCGGCAGCGGTATTACTGGGTCACTGGTAGTTCTATTTTCAATTTTTTGTGGACCTTTCATATTGTTCTCCATAGTGGTGGCACTAATTTACCATCCCACCAACAGCATACAAGCGTTTCCCTTTCTCCATGGTCCCATCAGCATTGACAATTGCCTGTCTTTTTGATCAAAGCCATTTTTACTGAGGTGAAACAATATCTCATTGCATTGTTGATTCTATTTCTCCGATGATGAATGACACTGAGTATTTTTTCATATTCCTTTGGCCATTTGTATATCTTCTTTTGAAAAATGTCTGTTCAGACCCTTGCCTAATTGTAATTGGATTATTAGATATTTTCCTATAGAGTTGTTGGAGCTCCTTCTATATTATAGTTATTAATCCCATCAGATGGGCAGTTTGCAAATATTTTCTCCCATTCTGTGGTTGTTTTTTCCCTTTTTTGTTTCCTTTGCTGTGCCGAAGCTTTTTATCTTGGTGTGACCCCATCTGTCTAATTTTGCTTTAGTTTCCTGGGTTTTACTCAAGAAGTTCTTGCCAAGACCAATGTCCTGAAGTGTTTCACCAATGCTTTCCTTTACTCATTTAATAGTTTCAGGTCTTAAAGTCTTTATTGTATTTTTATTTGATTTTTGTATATGGAGAGAGATAAGGGTCTAAGTTTCATTCTTTTGCATAGGGATGTCTAGTTTTCCCACTACCATTTACTGAAGAGACTGTTGTTTCACCATCATATGTTCTTGGCATCTTTTAGATAAGTTCACTATGGATTTATGCATTTGTTTCTGAATTTTCTATCATTCTATGCATCTGTTTTTATGCCAGTACCCTGCTGTTTGGTTACTACAGCTTTGTAATAAAATTTGTAGTCAGGTAATATGATTCCTCCAGTTTTCTTTTTGCTCAAGACCATTTTGACTATTCTGGGTCTTTTGTGGATTCATATACATTTTAGGATTACTTTTTCTATTTCTTTAAAGAATGTCATTGATACTTTGATGGAGATTCCACTGAATGTATAGATTGCTTTTGGTTATACAGACATTTAAATAACATTGATTCTTCTAATCCATGAATACGAAATAGCTTTATATTTTTGTGTGTCCTCCTCAATTTCTTTCATCAAAATTGTATAGTTTTTTTATAAAGATTTTTCACTTTTCCAGTAAAGTTTATCCCTGGATATTTTATTTGTAGCTATTATAAATGGGATTACTTTTTTGCTTTCTTTTTTCAGATTGTTTACTATTAGCATATAAAAATGAATAGTATGAATTTAATACCCTGCAATTTCACTGAATTTTTTTTTTATCATTTCTAAAAGTGCCCCCCTACCCTAGAGGAGTCTTTAGGTTTCTTTAGATACAAGATCATATCATCTGCAAACAAGGATAATTTGATTTCTTCCTTTCTAATCTGGACAACTATGGTTTTTGTCCTTCATTCTATTAATACGATGTATCACAATGTTAAACCATCCTTGCATGCCCAAGATGAATCCCACTTCATCACAATTGATAATCTTTTAAACGTGTTACTAAATTAGTCTGCTGGTATCTTGTTGAGAATTTTTGCATCTATGTTCATCAAAGTTATTGGACTTTCTTTTTTGTCATATCATTGTCTGTTTTTGGTATTAGGGTGATACAAGGCTTTGTAGAATGATTTGGGAGTATAAATTTCTGGAATTCTTTTATTCCCCACACAAATTCTTTTACTGCTTGGTAGAATTTACCAATGAAACTATTGGGTCCTGGCCTTTTCTTTGATGGGAGACTTTTATTATTGCTTCTATTTTATTACTTGTTAATAGTTCATTCAGGTTTTAGATTTCCTCCTGGTTCAATCTGGGTAAGGTGTACGTATCTAGAAATTTAGCCTTTTCCTCTAGGTTTTCCAAATTCATTAGCATTCAGTTGCTCATAGTAGACTCTGATGATCCTTTGGATTTCTGCAGTAATAACTGTGTTGCTTCCTTTTTCATTTCTTATTTTATTTACAGTAGAACCTCCATAGCTGACCACCTCCTTATATTGACCTTTAAGTTAATTTTCATTGAGCATACACCACATGTATATATGAGTACAGTAAGCCTAGTTCCTTATGCTGACCAGTTAGTTACAGCCCTTTGGGTGGTCAACTTATAGAAGTTCTACTGTATTTGGGTCTTCTCTGGTTTTTTTTAGTCTAGTTAAAAGTGTGTTAATTCTGTTTATCTCTTCAAAACGCTTTTTCCTTCATTGATCTCTTGTATTTTTTTTTTGGTTTCAATTTCATTTATTTCTGTTCTGATCTTTATTATTTCCTTTTCTTCTACTGATTTGGGGTTTGATTAGCTCTTGTTTTTAAAAGTCTAATAATTTTGAACAGTGACATTATGCCACAAGTAAGTACTTAAAATTTGTGTCATGCACATAACCATTAAACATATTGTATAAAATTCTCTTCAGGCTACAAATATATATAAATTATATCTAAAACAAACATATTATGTGCTTAAGTTTTGGTTCGCCCCCAAGATATTTCAGGCTTACCAGGCCTCTTTTCCCCAAAATTAATTTTTAAAAACAATTCATTAGGGAGGCTTTTTAAAAATAAAATAAAACTATCACATTTATATTAAAAGTTAGGTTCAGCCAAAAACTGCAAAAGAAACAAAAAGTTAGGTTCACTACACAGAAGTAGCATGATGAAATTTTCAGCCACAACTCCTAGAGGGACTTACGTCACTAAGGACCATTGCATTTTTTTTTTTCAGAAGGTTTTTATATCTTTTTTCTTATTGGTAAATTTGCTCCCCAGCCTTCCTTGGGTCTCGAAGAAGTAGTACAGGCACTGACTAAAGCCAAGATTTTTTTGGTTTTATGATAATGTTTCTTTATCTCCCCCCCCTAATTTTTACCTACTCATTGAAATTGGAAAATAGAAAATAATTAATGAATCTGTGTTAGAAGCTAACTAGACTGTATAAAGTCTAAAATGCTAAGCATAAAGTGATTTATTATACAAAAACTAATTAAAGAAGCATGGATACCATCCAACACGGACAATTTGGTTCCGTAAAATACCAAAGATAAAATCCATGTTTCAGGAGTTGAGTTAGGAAAGATGTTGTAAGTATATTTATAATCAACAAAATAAAGATACCATGTCCTATAAAGATAATAACTAAATTTTAAGGGGAAAAAATGTCATAATGGGCGCCATGCTATTATTTGTTTAAATCTTTTCCTTACTAGAAATTTTATTTTATCCTTTCCCTAAAGTTTTCATTTACTACAGAAAATATATACACTAAGAAGTATTTGTACATATATGTATACTAACAAGTATTTATACATATGTATACACTAAGATGTATTTATTGTCTATCCACACAGTCATTGATTTTAGTCTCTAATAAGTCCTGTCTCAATGAGTCTGGCCAAGATGTAAATGCCAAATATATTAGAGATGCTTTAACTAAAAAAAGAATAGGGTAAACCTCTCCCCTACGTTCAAGGTTATGCAGTTAATATGCCAAAGCACATGACATTGCTGCCTCCTTCCTCACAGACGCCTTGGCATGCAAAG
The DNA here is from genome assembly GCF_000181295.1 of Otolemur garnettii. Lineage (NCBI taxonomy): Eukaryota > Metazoa > Chordata > Mammalia > Primates > Galagidae > Otolemur > Otolemur garnettii. The sequence goes on from NW_003852444.1 coordinate 10,582,269, forward strand.
TGAACTGGAATCCTTCATCTCCCCTACCTTGGGCAAAGCTGAATATGTGCCAAACCTCTAGCTTTTCTCTGCCATTGCTTAAACTTTTCTTTTTTTAATCTCAAAACCCCTATTTCCATTTATGCCTAAGAAGAGTGACTTGGAAATCATAAAACTAACTTTCTTGGGTTAATAATAAGATGTATGCAAAGTAAATTTACTTTAACTTAACTTTAACTTTCCTCCAGAAGATTAGCATTGCAAGATGGATAAAGGTATAGACATGCACAGCCTAGCAATGTTTCTGTCAATGATATACCACACACATAACAGTGGTTTCCTAAGATTACATTTTACCTGTACCTTTTCTATACTTAGAGATGTTCAGATACACAATACTACTGTGTTACAAATGCCTACAGGATTCGGTAGAGTAACACGCTGTACTGTCTCTATGCTGGGAGCAACCCAGTATACTACACAACCTAGGAGTAAAGCAGGCTGCATCATCTAGGCTGTGTGAGTCCATCTATGATGCTCACGTGACAAGAAAATCCATTACTGATGCATTTCTTGGAATAGATTCCCGTTGCTATGTGACATGTGACGGTATCTCCATTTTCTTAATATTTCTATTTTACCAATGGAAAAAGAAAAGTGTTCAGGTATTCTATAAGTTCCGTCTCTTTTTCTAGGTTACTGTGTCACACCACTCCCACCTCTTAACTGCCATTCCTTGGCAGTGCACAGTGATTGAGAGCATGAACTCTGCAATCAGACGGCAGCTCTAGCCCCAGCTGTATCTTTGCAGGCTGTGTCACCTTGGGCATATTATTTCACTGCTCTGGACCTCATTTTCCACATCTATTCTTACAACACCTAGAGAAGTGAATGAAGGAATGCATTATGGGGCTGGTGCACTGTAAACTCCCAATATATGTTAGTAGAGAGGTTGATATTTCCTCCTCTCCATTTACAGAGAAAGCTCCAAGTTTCTATTCCTCAGCATCCCTGACGATTTCACTTGTAAAGACTAATTCTCCGAATGGAAAAATGATGACCTAGATATATATCTGATTCTCCAGATAAAAGTGATTATTTTTAACAAGATTCCTCTAGTTATCTTTCTTTTTGTTCTGAATAATCACGCCACCTAAGACAATGATGCTATTTGAAAAATGAACATAGACATCTGAATTTATATATAACTCCCATAAAGGGTGCATAAATAGTACAGAGAGATGACAGAGCCCGACAGAAGCAGATAGAAGTCCCTGCTCCACAACTTACTGATTTGGTTTTTAGATCTTTTTTGGTGTTTAGTGTCCCACCGACAAAATGGGATGACAATACTCACAGATTTATTGCTACAATCAAATGAAGTAATACAAGTACAGATCTTGATTGAAAATAAGTGCTCAAATAGTAGCTTCTGTCCCTGAAAACTATGAGAAACATACACTGCTATCCAGACAAATTGTTGTTTATACCCAAGGGAAAGATGGGGATTTACTGTGCAAATCTGTTCTTAATATTCTTCTAATTACATAAAGAAGTGATACGTACAAATTACACCGGGGTTTCATTTTTTTTTTAAATAAAGGAAACAGCACACGCCGTAAACATAATAAAAGGCCAAAGAAAAAGAAGAGGATTAAAAAGGAACAGCTGGTATAAACTGTGCACATCATTCAAAGAGGCAATGGGGCCAATAGAATTTTCAATAAAAGCAAGAGAACACTAGGTGGTAACGAAATGGATACTTTAGATCTGAGGAAGCAAAACATATTCACTACTCTTCGGGATGCCAGGGGAGGCTGGGATAACATCTCCTGTCTTAATGAGCTCTACGCCATTCCCAGCTGTTCAGAACAATGACAGAGTTCACTGCAGCAGTGTATCCATATACAAAAACTCCCTGGTCCCCAGAGCCGGAGGTGCAGAGCAAATGCTAAATCATACATCTGTTGATGTTTGGATGTATAAATGAACAGAGATTTAAGAAGGAAAAAAATGCACATCCAGGATCTTTCTTCTCCAAACTACATACATTTTCTCATCTCTTCTTTTGTTCAGACAAAAGTGTTAACTCTGAGTACTTTCTTTCTTTTTTTTTTTCCTAATAAATGGATTCTATCTCTTAGAGCAGTTTCAGGTTTACAGAAAATAGAGCAGATAGTACAGGAAGGATCCATATACCCTCTCACTTCCAGTATTTTCAAGTACCACAGTTAACTTAAAAAATTAAATGGTCACCCAGCATTTGAATGAATCAATATATAAAACACCACAGAAGAGAATAGTGAATCTATTCCCTCTTTAGATTTGCAGAAACCAATGGACAGTGACAATAATCTGAATAGGATATAATGATCAGTGACCAGAAAAAAAAAAAAGAATGTACAGTTGTAGATTTATACAATACCTATTGGGCTTCACCAATGCCAAATGCAAAATCATAATAACTGATAAAACATTTAAGTTTATTTGTAAAAATCAGAATTTTTACAGCCAATTAAAAACATCACCATCTCATTAACCCATTTGCTAAGAATATATAGAAACATTTCATTACAGGTCTCTCTCCAATCTAAAGGACTTGGAATGTTCCTGAGATCACGGTTCAGAGCTCATTTTCTGTTTATCAGACAGTTTCTTTCAACTACTGAACTATTCTTCTTGTTTTTTAATAAGATGAGGTGTGCTATGAGATCATGGTGACATCATTTGTCATCATGTGAAAGATTTCCAGGTGAGCCGTCACTACTGCTAGGAAACAATGAAATGGACAACTCGGTGCAGCAGTTGTCATCACATGTGCCCTAGCCTGCTGGGAATGCAAGTGATGGGTCCCACTCTTGACCTACTGAATCAGAAATCTGGGGGTGGCACCCAAGCCCTCCAGGTGATTCTGAGGCCAAGTTTGAGAACGACTGGTATATTCAAGGCTGTTTAACCAAGAATCAAAAGGAAGTGAAGATGACCAAAAACATCTCCCCCTTCATCACTCCCTCCTCCTCTTTTTTTTGGCTAAAAACAAGAAAGAATTTTGATTATTTTTAAAAGTAATATATTTGGGAATATTGACAACCATTTTGTAGGGCTTCCTACAGTGTCCAACTGAACAGAACACTTTCAACTATAGCCATTTTTCTTAATGGGTATAATTCACATTTTCTCTGCATCAACAAATGAACCAAAACCTATTGTTTTACTTATATACATTTTGCAATTTGAAATTTATTCCAACTAGGGCTCTGAATTAAATTTTCTTTTTCCTTTACTTATAGCTCACAGAGTAGTAATAATAGACACACATACTCTAGGAAGACCCCATGTTCAGATAAATCAGATAAAGTTCTCTGTCTATAAGTACTGGCCCTTAGTTAGCCAACACACTAAGGCTCACCTATTGTATGGTTTGTATATTATTTATTATAAATCAGGTACAGTTTGGTGCAAGAAAAATCCAGTGCTATTATGGTTCATGTCCCTTTGTAACTCTGCTCCCTTTTCTATCATCTAAATATAGTTTTGATTAACTTTCTGCAGTAAAATTAAATTGCATTCTACTGGGGATTCTATCTACTATGTCCAGAAGTGAAATACTTGCATGAGTATGTGCTAAACTGGGTAGTGATAATACATTTGTTGGCGTTAGGAAGTTACATTCTAGCAAGCTTCTCTCTTAAGCAACAGAATTGTAGGATCAATGGGAAAAGTTTTATAGCATCTTAGATCACGCACTTTTTTAAAAGAATTATCTGCAAATCAATCTGGTCTTTCTTCTTAGCCCAGTGAATACCTGGTTTGTTTAAAATTTGTCATCCTATAATCACGAGTTGCTAACCTGTCATCAACATGGATAAAGAACAAATGGTCAACATTTACAAATGAGATTAACTTATTTGAGCAAATTATAAAGAAAAAAATTGGGGATTTCTGACACAATGATTTATGCTTTGGCTTATTCCATCCCAAAGAAATAAAAATTTCTCAACAGCTTGAGTAACAATATTGTATTGGTTTCTCAAGTGAAGAAACAGCCAATTATCTGAAGAAAAGGAAAATAATGCACTGACTGTGTGCATTCCTGAGTCTCCTCTGGCAGAAGCCCCTAAAGATACTGAAGGAAGCCTTACCAGCACCAGCTCATCTGCTAATGTTTAGGGAAGCCAGCCCTGGAGGAATGAAACAGACTGTCTGGAATACTGGCTCAAGAAAACTATTGATCAGACAAGCAGGAATCCCTTTAGAAAAGGGCTTCTTAATCTGGAATCTACAGACAGAATTCAAGAAGTACATCACCTTGGATGGGGAAAATATCTATATTTATTTTACTAACTTCTATTGAAATTTAGCACTTCCTTCAAAGATGATTATAGACAACAATTATGATAGCATTAACACACTTGCAACTTTATCATGAATAGAAATCACAAACATTTTCATACCGTTACAACGGTTACAGGTATCTCCTTTTCTATGGTTTCCTAAATAATTTTTAAATTTATTTTTATATATTCATGAGGTACAAGTACCATTTTGCAAAGAAGTCAGAGACTTCAGTGCTTCCATCACTGGAGCAAAGCACATTGTACCCACCCAGCAAGCTTCCACCAACTGCCATCCACACCACTGCAGGTATCTCTAAATTACACCAGTGCTCATAACTGCTTTGAAACTATAGTATCATTAGACTCACCACAAGATCTTGTTATTTATTATGATTATATTTCAATACAACTGGTGCCTTTTGTACTCCTCCACATTCTTTAATGCATTTAACAACATTATTCTGAGAGATCAAAAGGAGTCCATGGGGATTCTGGGAAGATGGCCGACTGGTAGCAACCCTGGTCAGAGGCTCCTGAACAAAGGAAGAAAAACTGGTTGGAATCAGAATCTATGAAGTCAAAGACGGGGAGCTGAGCCCAGAAAGAAGTTCGGCAAGCTATAAATCCAAGGAAGATCATTTA
>NW_003852444.1:10598018-10663321 GCF_000181295.1 Otolemur garnettii
TCTTGGATTGTGTATGAAAACACCACACTGTACCCCCAAAGTGCATCAATGTACACAGTTACCATTCAATAAAAAATAAAAAAAATAAAAAAATAAAAAAAAAAAGGAGTCCATGCTGCAAACAAAGCCAGGAATCCTGCTTTAGGAAGAAGCAGGATGAGGAGAGGGACTACTCCAAAGCAGTCCCGGGAGCCCCACCCCGAAAAAGAATTTTCCAAGCAACACATGCATGTATTTTTTGTTCTAGAATCCACCAAAAAAAATTGGAAAACAAGACCAATTTATTGTTCTCATCTGAAAGCTACAGTAACACCTAAAAAAAAAAAAAAATGCTGAGATGGCCTATATGGTCACAATAGGAATAATTTCCACCAATCACCTTGACCTTAGAAATATTAACCTACCAGCAACAGCTATTCTGGAAAAGAAAAAGGCAGCTCAGTGATAATTCAGCATACACATTATTAGGAGCTACATTTTCCTCAGTCCAAAATCCCACCCACCTCTGCGGGGACACTCCAAGGTCCAAAATCCCACCCACCGCTGCAGGGACACTCTGAGGTCCAAAATCCCACCCACCGCTGCAGGGACACTCTGAGGTGCTCCACCAGCCACAGCACTTACAGTGTGGGGGACAACTCAGCAGGCTAAAGGCCCCCCTTACAAGATGAGCTAGGTCAGAAGCTCTTTGTTTGTGCAGAAAGGATTTCAAATGTCCTAACAACAGAACAGCCTTGATTAACCAGAGATTAAAACAACCACAAAATAGCTATCTTTATAATAATCAGATATGTTTGAATATGAAGTAAGAAACATTCTTCAAATTGTGGTTTATAAGTCAGATACACTCAAAGTGCTAAGAAAGCTCATTATTGAAAGAAAATCATCTGGCATTTATTCTATGAGACTCTGAACTACTTCTTTCTGGCCTGATCTTCTCTTCTAAAATATTCTACAAGTGGATAGTATCAAGCAATATAATGGGCACATTATATCCATTAGCTGGAAATTTAGCTGCGGGTAAATAATGATTATCACTACAATGTAGCTTTAGATATATTTCTTACTGGCATCAGCCACCGGCAAACATGAAGGGGTCAAATTCACTTGATTCCAAAATGAAGTGTTGCCAATGTCTTCAAAAGAGCTATTCTGTGATGAGAGTTAAAAGCAAATCAGTTGGCCATTGTTTTCATATGGCCATATCAGAGATCCCCGGGCAGACAGGCTCCCATTTCATTCTAGTCACCTATGAAATGAGAGCATTTAAAATCAAGTGTATGCAAAGATCTTACAAAAGGATATTTCTGAGACAGATTTTGTGCATTTAAAATGCTCTTCGGCTAGGGAAAAAAACCCTTTCCCTTTTTGAACAAAGAATTTTTTATTTTCCATACTACTCTCTGCATTACATGCCATCGCAATTTTTTTAAAATATCTGCGCACACAATGATTCAGTTGAAAACAAAGATAGTACTACCATAATTGTGCCCAATGAGCCCAAAATATTAAACTTTTATTTTCAAGTATGGCTTTCATCACTCCTTCCTCCAATGCGGTATATATGATAATATATTACTTGTTATTCAGAAGAGGAAGAGTTCCATACAAAATGAATGACTTCAATTGCCTTATAAATAAAACATGGATAAATGTCTTGGTAAAATAAATTAAAGAAGCATTTGTATTTGATCACTCCATCATATTACTGTCTTTATCTACAAGCAGAAGAAGCTGTCGTCGTGTATTTCCTGAAATTCATTATGTGTAGAGTCCATAATGGAGAAAAATCACTAGTAAGTTATGGCTGAAACTCAAACAAATAACACATATAAGGCACCTCAGAGAGACTCAAACACATTAAAGGAACAAAACTTATAAAAGATACTGATGGCCATGGCTGTAGTTTGGGGGTTTGTTTGCTTTGGAAGAGCTTTAACTAGCTTGATGATTTTAAAAATTAAGCCGGAAGACATTACTAGAGGTTAACATTAAACTCCACTGTCACTTCTCAAAATTTACTGAAATGGTCAAAGGGGACAAATATTATTCTTGATGAAGTACCTTTGCTGATTTTAATTGAATGAATAAAAGTCATATCATAAACTACTTCAATCCAGTTTTAAAGAAAACGGAATCCACACCATTATAATCATATTGTTAAAGTTATAAATATATATGAAACAGAATTGGAATGGATCACAAATAATAAACACAGTATATTTTGCTCTGGGTGCACAGTTCTGGGTTATCTTTCATTTTTCCTATTATTGTTGAAATACATTGGGGGCAACACAAATTTCAAAGACTATAGAAGTAAATGCTAACAAATAAGTACCTTCCAATTTTTTAAAGTAACAGCCTTAAAAATAGCCACTTTTATTGTTTAAAAGAAAGCACTTTTAAATAGATGTAACAAAAATTATTTCAGGGAGAAAGTTATGAAAGAAAAAGCTTTCTTCTCATGTGCTTTGGAAGAGTAACTTACAAACATAAAATCATAATTATAACTAGCATGAAAGATTAGGTAAAATAAAAACCATCCATTTACTAAGGATTTCAAATTTTCAATTGCTGTTTCCCATAGGAAGTGTACTCAATGCAATAAAAGTTAAAGCCCGGTTCATACCAATGTCATTTTGAAAAGTTACAAATACTGCCATTTTCAGTAGCCAATATCCAACTAGCTCAGTTTCCCATCCAGACCACATAATGTGCACTTACAAGCCCTGCAGGGTCAACATCTCACATAACATCCTTTCCTTTATTTTATACATCATCACCAACAGTAATCACCCTGCTCAGGGAGCTTATTTCCCCCATCATACTGGTGCTGTGTGAAATGAATACTTGGTTGCTTTTTATGGCTAAACAGGGAGAGGCATAAACGCAACTCAAAACTTCACTCCTGCTAAGCTATTGAGAAGGGGAGAGAGTGGGGTTAGGGAAAGAGAGAAGGGGAGAACAGATAAAAAGAGATGAAGAGAAAGAGAGAAAAAAAAAGAAGTGAAATAATATAGAAGGGAAGAAGGGAGGGCTGCAGCAACTGAAAGAAAGAAGAATTAAAAACAGCAGCAGAAAGATGCCCCATCGTTAATCATATACAACTAATAACGTATATTTGCATTCTGCAGTGTGACCTCAGGAGCCATGAAATTTTTACTGAAATACATATTTCCTCTTTTAAAATATTTTGCACCAAAAGCCTTATGTGTGCTACATTTGCACAGTAATTTAACTGAATGTTTTTCTTCTTCTTATCCCAACCTACTTCATCAATTGACAAATGCATTTGTAAGCATTCCAGACCTCTGTAAAACTAGGACTCCTGAATCCAGCTGAATCGTACTCAGGCCTTTCCTAAGTACTTTATAGTTGTATAAATATAGAGACTTCATGTTTGTCCCTGAAAACTCATACACACACTCCCCGCCTCAACTGACACAGATATAAAACCAGTGATTATAAAGCAATGTAACAAGTACAGGGATAAGATACCTGTGCAGGTTGTGTGGCACACCCCAAGGAGGCTGGTATCTGGTAAGAACTCTAGCCTTTCTGTCTTATTTGTCTCAACACCATTCAACTGATCTTTTGGCTTTTAATTTTATACGTTTGCTTAACAAAAACCTGCATTTTTACATGGCAATATTGAGTTTCCCTTCCCTCCTGGGGTTCTTTCATTGCTACTAAGCAGAAAGTATTTGTGCATGCAAACGTGTAATAAATATTTACTTTTAACTTCTCATCTTTTACATTTTGATTTGCTAAGAGTTTACTATTTTAATGATCTATAATTTTGTCAGATATGAGATGAACGAAGCAGATTATTTCCAAACTTTTGTAGCCCCATTTACTGACTACCACTGTTCCATACTGAATTATCATATATAGTAGATGCCTACAGAAACTGAGATGTATATCATTTCCATCAGTCTGGTGGGCTCCTTCACACTGAGAACGTCATCTGAAAACTGCATCCTAATGGCACTGGCTTGCCAACTCAATTTTCTACAAATGCCCAATCTCTCTAAACTCTTATTTGGAGACTAGTTAGACCTGTAGTCAACTTATGTCAAGTTGTGACAACTACTTTGTCTTCTGTGAAGAAATCTATATAGTTTCTTCTTTGCCATTTTTTTTCACTCTGATTATTTTAAATAACTTTTCACTCTTGGTTTGAAAACTAATATATACTTCTTTGTATGTAATTATTTACATGTTTTAAGTTGTATTTAAATTTATTAAATTGATTTTTGTGTATAAGTCCTTTCTCTTATTACATTTCTTCACATTTAAACTAATAACTAATACTTTCTAAAAACCTAGATGAAATATGTATGTACATATAATGTCCCTATTGCTAAACATTATGATAGTTGCCAATGTTTCATTGTTGCAGTGAATATACTTCAATTGTGATTAAATAAACATTGCATAAAATCTACCAAATTTTTCTCTTTTTTTTTTTTGAAACAGAGTCATGCTCTGTTGTACCAGCTAGAGTGCCATGGAGTCTCTGTAGCTCACTGTGAACTCAAACTCCTGGGTTCAAGCAATCCTCCAGCCTCAGCCTCCCAAGTAGCTATGAGTACAAGCACGTACAACCATAAAGGCTAATATTGATGGGGGACAGAGGGGGGGAGGAGGAGTAGGGAATCTTACTATTATCCAGGCTGGTCTTGAACTCCTGGTCTCGAGCAATTGTCCCACTTCAGCCTTCTAGAGTGCTAGGATTACAGAACTGAGCTACCAACACAACGCATTGTAACTACTTTTAGGAATACAGGCCAGGCACAATGGCTTAAGTCTGTAATCTTAGCATTCTGGAGGTCAAAATAGGAGGATTACTTAAGCTTAAGAGTTTGAGACCTGCCTAAGCAAGAGCAAGACCTGGTCTCCACTAAAACCAGAAAAATCAACTGTGTGATGGTGGCAGACATGATGGTGTGTGCCTGTAGTTGCAGGTCCCTGGGGGAATGGGGCAGGAGCATCATCTGAGCATAGGAATTTGCATTTGCAATGAGCCATTATATGATGATGCTTATGCACTCTATCTGGGCAATACAGCAGGACTGTCTGCCCCCCACCAAATACAGTTCAGTGGCCTTAAACACGTCCACACTGTTGTGCAACCATCGCCATCACCCATGTCCAGAAAACTGTCATCATCCCAAAGTGAAACCCATCAAATAATGCCTCCACATTACTCTCTTTTCCATAGCCCTTGGCAACTACCATTCCTTCCAAATTCTCTGAATCTATTTTAGGCAATTTCTCCAAGTAGAATCTACAATATTTGTCCTTTTGTAACTCAGTTAACTCACTTACTATAACGTCTCCCAGCTTCATCCACCTTGTAGCGTGTGTCAGAATTCCCTCACTATTTAAGGCCAAATAACATTCTGTATTATGTAGGTGCTACATTTTGTTTATCCATTGATCCAGCAGTAGACATTTGAGTGGCTTCCACTTTTTGGCTACTGAAATAATACTGCTATTATTTTGAACACAAATATAAAAAAAAATCTAAGTCCCTGTTTTCCATTCTTCTAGGTTATAAGGAATATAATTTTAAGTTAAACATTTTTCTATATTTCATATAATTTCCTTAGGATAGAACCCCAAACTATCCTAGGATAATGAAAAAATAAAAATGGGGAAAGGGCATGAATAAGCTTAGAGGATGGTTAAAAAAAAAAAAAAAATTCTTAACCACAGGTAAGAATCTACAGGTATACCACTTTACACTATGATTTCACAGCATCTCCCATCAAGAAATGGAGTCAATTTCTCTAACCTTCAAATTAGAATTAAACTATAAGATACTAGCAAACATGACACAAGCCCAAATTTGAGGACTGCTTGAGCACAAGGGGGTTGGTACCTCTGAATAAGCCCCAGCTAATCTCTTGAAGGATGAAAAACAATGTGGAGATAGGCCTCTACCATCCTAGCTGACAGCACACTGGATCACCTAACCCCAGCTGAGCCAGTCTAGACATGCCTCAAACTAATGAACAGTAATGTTTTATATTTAAAGCCACTAAGTTTGAAGGTTTGTTATAGTCAAAGCTAACTGATAAATGCATATGCACAATTAAAGACTAATTTCTAATTTGAGTTCAAAATAATTTAGAGACATGACTCAAAACTTACACGGAGGGAGAAAAGACTCGTAAAGGGGGAAAATAATACATTTCTTTGTTAATGTTCTCAAACTACTAATAGCCTCAAAAGTTTAATTTTTCTACCTCAGGCCCTATCTTTCGCTTGTTTCTTCTCAGCTATTTGCTAAAAACTGCCACACAACTCCGTCTTCTGAGGCATTTTGGATTTTTGCTCCCTTTTACATTTTATTAATCTCCCTCCCTCCCATGTCAAGCATGTCTTTTAAACTTCTTGACACCATTTTTGCAAATAAGGTGTTTGCTATTTAAATAAGGGACTCCTACTGGGCTGTGAAGATCTCCTTTCCTCTCTCTTATATGAACAGGATCTATCTCTTTAAGGTTCTTGTTATCTCTTATCCGTTGGCTCGGAGAGGGATATTTAAGTAGATATATGCATTTGAAGTAGAAAGAATGGATTTAGAGGCACATACAGACATACAAATGGTGTATTTACATTTAAGACTTGTGACGTGATGAATGACCCACATCACAAATGGACAAGTTCACACATCAGTAGAACAAAGAATAAACAACTCAGCCTGAAAACAATAGCCCAAGGCAAAAATATCATAAATGAGTGTTTTCTACTATAAAAATTCAAATACTTAAAAAAAATGAGAACTAGGGTGGCAGTTCCCCAAAAGATTAAAGAGACAATTACCATATCACCTAGACTTTCCACTTCTAGGTATGTGTTCAAACAGAATGAAAACAGGTCCGCACAAAATATAGATTATGAATATTTACGGTACCATTATTCATAGTAGCCCCAAACTGCAAAAACCCCAAATATCCATTAATAGCTTATGAACAGGTGAATAAAATCTCTACACAAAGGAATATTATTCAGCAACAAAAAGCAATGAAGTATTGATCCATGCTACACTTCCACGAACCTTGAAAGCGCGCTACATGAAAGAAGCAGGTCGCAAAGACCCAAATCCATAAAACTCCAAGATGTAACGAAGGTTTGTGGCTGTCTAGCCCTAGAGGCAGAAGGAACCATCACTGGATACAAGGCTGCTCTTGGGGATGATGCAAATGTTATAAAACTGATTGTGGTGATAGTTCTACAACTCCGCAAACATCCTAAAAACCACAAAATGTTACATATTAAATGGGTGAATTGTATGGCATGTGAATTATATTTGAATATATTTAAAAAGTAAAAAAAAAAAATGAAAAATAAATTTAAGAACAAACCAAACCCCAAAACCCCCTAAACCTTATAGTGTTCAGTGCTGAAAGTATTACCTGTATTAGAAACTGATTTTAATAGTGATGCATCAAAATCCTTACAGTATTTTAAAGCACTGCCACTGACAAAGACTTAATTCAAAGATGTACAGATGGCATACCCATTAACACTGAAGAGCAGCTAACTCACAAATATTCTATTCAGATTGATAAATATCTTACCAAAATAATGCTTTTCAATTGCTTAAATTCACTATTTTGATAATGATTACAAATTTTAAGAGATATTGTTAATTTTTTAGAAACTGGCTACAGTGAACACCTACTTTTACTACTAATAAAACTTGACTTGATTTAAAAAAAAAACTATCATTGGAAAATTTAGTGTCTTGCGCCAGTGTCCTGTCTCAGTGACATCCATGAGTAAATGACATCAAGGCTTTATAGCTTATCTAAAGAAAGAACATTCTAAAGTTCTTGTGATACACCACACTGGGCATTGCCATTAATTGGCTGCAAAAAGAATGTTAGTCCATGTTTTTATCCCTCTCTCAGTGTAATATTAATAATTAAAACCAACAATAAAGTAAAAATGAACAGCTAGTAATCATAGTAAACTATATGGCAGAGATGTGTACAGAAGAAATAATAAGCCCTAAAGAATTTTTTGACATTAATATATTAATAACTATAATTTAATACTTATTTTATCAATCTGAATCTCTCATTAATACTAATGACTAAAGTGGTGGTAGCAACAAAAAGGTTAAGAATGTCCTTAATCCAAGGCATCAGAGAAAGATACCCTTATATTACAGAGGACATATTAATAATTTATTATAGTGCAATGAAAGTATAATGGGTCAAAAACAATTCACATTCTCTCTCAGGATCCCAATTTTTCTCATTATACTGTCTAATTCCTAGTAGCCCTAAATATAAGTCCCCAGGGATTCACTCCCATCTAATCAACACAAAAATGTTAAACTTTATTTCTTTATCTATTTTTATGTTTTCATTAATGTCCTCTTAAGACTTCTTGCTTCCTCTTCGGACAGTCTCTAAATCTATACTAGGGAGGCTCTCATCAATTATTTTGATACTGAAAGGGTTATGTGATGCTGCTTTGAAAAACCTCTTTGTCAAATTTTCTGGAACATTCACTCAAGAAGTAAATTTATCAGAAATTCCATAAGGGGAAAAAAGTTCCTTGTTTTAAATATAGGAATGCTCCTATAAGTTGAATATTAGAATGAATCAAATTGATTACACAATATTATCAATACTATTAATACACGTAAAGCACTAGACAATGCCTGGGTATAACAAGCAATAAACCCTAAGTATTACATTCCATGTCTTAATTAACAAGCATGGGGTGTAAGGTAGCCCTAGTTCACTAGAAAACACCACCCAACGGAACAGCCAATTTTATCCTGGGCCCAAATAGTATCCAGCAAATTGGAGAGCAGAGAAAGCTCACATATACAGCAATTTCATGAATCCCGATAATAATGGAGAATTGAAAGTAAACAAAAATGGCCTCTCAAGGGACAAGACAGCTGTTACAAATCTTACAAGTCTTATTACTCACCTCAGCTCTATTTACTTTTACTTTACACCCAGCAACATATTCTTATATCCAATTTCTAAGTCTAAAGGAAACAAAGATTGCTAGAGGTAAGCTAAGAGCAGAGAGAAAATGCCTGACAATAAGGAGAGGAATACTAAATTAAATAAAAATCAGACCTAAGCACACAGAAACAGGGTTCTGGACATATGAATCAAGGACAAACAGACCTCAACCTCCGTACAGTATGCTGTTTGACATTCATAATGATGACTTTAAGTTATCAATAGAAAGTTAGATTACATTTAAAATAGTCTGTTCATTAAGACAGAAATACATGAAATCATGAAATATTTTAGAATGTCCCTCATAGAAAATAGATAAAACTAGCCACGCATTGTGGCGGGCACCTGTAGCCCCAGCTACTTGGGAGGCTGGGCAAGAGAATCACTTAAGCCCAATAATTTGAGGTTGCTGTGAGCTGTGATGCCACAGCACTTGACCAAGGGTGATAAAGTGAGACTCTGTCTCAAAAAAAAAAAAAATACATAAAACTTTAAATGATAAAAATAACATTAGACACAGGGCTAAAAGTTTCAAATACTTAATCTTCAAAACTGCCTCCCTGAATATAAGAGTTATCAACCTTAATGTCACATACTGAGGCTTAGGAAGAGTAACTTGCCAAAAGTCAGGTGAATGGTGAGATGGTGCTTAGCCACAGGGCTGCAGCATCTAAGCGCCACCCAACTCTCCAGCCCTGCTTTGGGCTCATCTCCGCTTACTGCGCCACCTTCCTCCAGTTTCCGTGCACACTGACCTCCCTCCCGACTCCCTCCCTGGATCTGGCATGTTCTTCCTTGCCTCTGCCCCTGCGCCTCTTTACATGCCCATGTCCCAGGATCTACCAGAGGTCTTTTCTAGAGAAGAGTTGGGACTACAGACTAGACTTGGTCCTGTCCTTTGTATCTGCAAAGCACCCTGCACCTTCCTCCCATAGCATTTACCGTAGCTGAACAGAATTACGTGCACAGGATTTGTTTATTATATGTTTTCTCCACTAGACTGTAGTCTCTATGAGAGCAGAATGCATTTTGTCTTGTTGATACCTGAATCCCCAAAGCTGAATAAGAGGAGCAAAAAAATAAAAAATACTGGGGTTTGAAGGAGAATGGAGGAGGGGGGAAGGAGGCAGGATTTAGGACAGTACTAACATTCATTCAACCCCTGTGTCACAGCTGCCCTGCTGGTACCTACACTACCACTGAGGGTTAGACTGAAGGGAATCAGAATACGCCAGCCCCACAATATGCCACTTTGGCAAAAGGATTTTGTTTGAGTTGAAGCCATTGAGAAAAAGCAGACACAGAAAGAGCTCTCTGCCCTACGGCTTTCTGCTGGAACTCCCCCTGTGCCACCTACATGCCGAAGAGACAACCCTCATCTCCAGGCAGAGGGAGTGTAGAAATGAGCCTGCACCAAGCAAACCGTAACCCTTACCTACTATTAGTGTCCCCCATATGTTTACCTTCCCACAATGTATTGCCTCAGAAACCCAAATCGCCTTTCTTGGCTCACTTCTCCCCGATATAATGCCCCCTTTTCAAAATGGGGCACTTTTTTATATGTATGAGAGCTTCCATGCTGTGAAGCTCTCATGCATATAAAATTTAAAATAAAATTTCTATGCTTTTTCTCCTGTTAATCTTGTTAATCTTTTTGCAGTTTAATTAATAGGCCTTGGGCATATACTTGCAAGGATACAATAGAAAATCATGTAGCCATAGGAAACTAAATTCTGGATTGACAACATTTCCAAAATTTGGATGTCTTACTTACAAGTAACAACAACAACAAAACATCTTAATTCGGATCTCATGGATATACTCTTGGTTTTTCTTTCTTCTTGTATTTTTAATGGAGTGGTTAAGATTACGTACGTGCACACTTCAGTTTTGAATTTTCAGATTGTTCTTATCTGCCAAACCATATGAGCAACAGAAAAGCCATAACTTTTGTACTACCAGGAATATCGTGATACAGTTACCACAGTTCGGATCTACTCTGTACCCCTCTGTATAATGAACTGACAATACTAATTAGAAATTTGAAGCCCTGTGGGTACCACTATCACCACCCACATGCATGATTGAAAATCACCATAATGGTGTGATTTATTTAATGTATGCTTTCAAAAGAACTCTTTTGTTCATATGCTGCCAGTGTTTAGATTCTTAAATAAATATTCTTTCATGGTATTTCATTGAACCCCCATCAGGAAGGCTTCATCATCAGCTTTTACAAATAAAGAAATCACATCTCTTAGAGACAAGCACTTTAGGAAACGTACCTGAGGTCACCAGACTACTAAGTAGAAGAGCTAAAATGCAAAGCCAGGTGGGTTGGAGACTTGAACAGGAATGTTCAGGGCAGTGTTATTTACATCAGTCATAAAGTGGGAACAACCTGAACACCCATCACCTGATGAATATCTGGATAAACAAAACATATTCATTCAATGGAATACCATTCAACAACAAAACCAGAAATAAACCTTAAAAACATACATTAACTGAAAGAAGGCAGATATGAAAGACCCCATAATTGCATGGTTCTGCTTGTATGAAATGAGAAGGCAAATCTATACAGAGGCAGTCGATTAGTGATCATCTGAGGCTGAGGTGGGATTTACCGTAAATGAGCATGAGGGATCATGTAAGTGGGTTGACAAATATGTTCTAAAACTGGATTATAGTAATGTTTGTACAACATAGTAAATTCAATAAAAATCACTGAGTTGTACACTTGCAAAGGGTGAATTTTATGGTATGCAATAAAGTTGTTAGAAAATAAAACAAGGGCATCTGACTCCAAAAACCATGCTATTTCACCAGGCCCAAAGACAAAGAAAGAAAGGGGGTGAGACGACATGGATTTAGTCGTTCCTGTGGAATATTTAACCATGAGCTTACAGGATCAACAGTAAAAACGCCTCAGAGGTTTAAAAGAGACGTCCTTCTTCTAAAAAAAGAGACAATGCTATCTTCAATATAAATAGGTTTGCTTACAAATAATGGAAAGGTTTGATAACCAATAAATTGGTCAAATTGAATTAACTGTCAATCCTAGTCTACTCTGGGACTAGACAGGTTGATTCTATGGTCAACGGGAATCAAAGTTCCTTCCTGCTCTACCAACATGAGTGCTTTGCTCCCAATTTCCAGGTGGCCTTATTGTCCGGGATGACTAGTGAAACTTGAGCTATCACATCCAAATTCCAGGCAATTTCTTCCACAGGAAGAGGAGTTATACAAGACACTTGTCAGCTGAGTCAGCCCCCTTGAAGAAGTCTTCTCCAAAGCCCTATCCACCTACCTCTGCTTATATTTCATTGATCACATTCAGCCTGCAAAGGACAGCAGAAATATGTTGCTGGAATCAGTACCACCCAGAATACGATTAGAAGGAAGAAAAAAGGAGGAGAAGGAAGTACACATGAACACTGGCTAAGCAACCAGCAGTTTCTACTATAGATGCCCTTTAAAACTGCCCGGGACCAAAAATAATCAAAAGAAAATCTGGAATAAAAACTCACCACTAATATACAATGAAACATCTACCATAAAGATAATATCTTATGAAAAAGCATTTATATTTTTTTAAGAGTGTGATATGCTTTATAAGCATCTAAGCTGACTACTCATTTCTAATTCAATATGAGTCTGAAATCTCTACTAGAATAACAGAGTTTGAAAGCTAATCTTTTCCTGAACATTTCCCCATCTCCAGTTGTATAATTGATGCATAAAACCCAAACGAAGGAGACTTGTACAAATGCCCCATTATAAAGTCTGGTAATTGTTAATTTGTAACTGCAGCCGCATGTTTTATGTCATTTGATGGGAATGTCTCTTTTTAAATTGCTTTAGGCCCAAGGGAGAAGGTGTAAAGTTGATGATCTCTTAACACACACGCATAATTCTATTAGGTTTGATCTTCTCCAGGGGAATAAGGTAATTCCTAAGTGCTACGGTGTTAAAGAGGAAACAGTAGTTGGTCACAGACAACAGAGCTATTCTGAGTAGC
Source organism: Otolemur garnettii (assembly GCF_000181295.1). NCBI lineage: Eukaryota > Metazoa > Chordata > Mammalia > Primates > Galagidae > Otolemur > Otolemur garnettii. The sequence goes on from NW_003852444.1 coordinate 10,611,045, forward strand.
ACCACTTTTCTTCATTTTATTATAAACTTTAGAGTAGTGGTTCTCAAAGTCTGTTCCTTGGACTAGCATCATTATCACAAAAGAACCTGCCAGAAATGCAAATTCTCGGACCCCACTCCAGGTCTACTGGGTCAAAACCTTGGATCATTGGGTCCAGCAGTCTGTGTTTTAACAAGGCCTCCAGGTATCTGATACACCCCAAAGCTAAAGAACACAGTCTCAAGATACGCTTCACATTTCATTTCTTTCTCTGAAAAGACAAGTTCTCAAGCACACGTGAGATGAGACGTGCCGTTATATGCTTCACCGAGACCTCAGGGCCATGGACTTTTAAAAAAACTGTGTATTTCTTGTTTATTTTTTATTTTAGAAGGAGAAGAATGGCAACCCTCTAGTTTACACCTCAGTTTACATTCAGCATTAGCTACTAGTGATGGGAGAAATAGTCAACTGGTCATGCTAAATTCTTCTAACCATGTTTTTTAGCTATGGTCATCGATGAAGTGGCAACACTTAACTATGGAGGCCATAGGAATGATTTTTATGTATTTTACAAGAAATACCACATGGTGACCACATCCTGGGCCGCGTGTTGCTAGGCAAGATACTTATGCCCCACGTGGCTAGTATATGTATTTTATCCTAAAAGAACAGCTCAACAGACTAAGATTCCAACTGCTGGTTCTGCACTGGTACAGCCTTCAGTAAGCTGTAAAATATCTATTATTCCTCCTGAAAACTACAAATGATGCCCATTCACAAATCTATCCAGAAAGGATACTTTGATGATCACAGTCTATAAAACAGACTAAGAAAAGGATAATCAAGTTGCTACTTAGTAACTAAAGATTTGAGATTAATTTAAAAACAAAACAAAGTCTTGAAATTTTATGTTAACAGGAAAATTTTTTTTAGACAGCTAAATAAGCTGGATAAGTATTCAGACTAATACAAAATGTTAATTATCATGTTTAATTTTTTGTAACTTGAGAAATAAATATAAAATTTATAAGGGCTGTGAAACACTAAAACAGACTACCCATGGAAAACAGCAATATTTGCTTATTTTATAATTTTTTTTCCTTTGGCAGTTTTTTTTGGCCAGGGCTGGGTTTGAACCCGCCACCTCCAGCATATAGGGCTGGTGCCCTACTCCTTTGAGCTACAGTCGCCGCCCTATTTTATAATCTTTTCAAAACATCTATTCATCCCTCTGAAAAAAATCATACCACCAAAAATACTACTATAGCAACTATAAAATTATATTTAGAAAAAAAAAATCACCTTTTCCCTAAAATTAAATCTTCTCCCAGGTTAGGGAGGAAGATATATATATATAAAAATAATAGAATACATGAGGAGTACATGAAAATCATTAAAAAGAGATAGACAGCCAAACTAAAAATAGGAAAAGGGTTAAGAGTTGTTTTTTTTAAATTTCATATTAATATGAGGGTACAAATATTTAGATTACATTATTCTCACTTCCAAGGTAAATTTCCACTTATAAAAGAACCTTTTAAATAGTTTTAGACTCAGTAATAATTCAATTAAAAAAATCCAAATGTCATATAATAATCATCAGGCGTACACTCCAATCACGTTGGCAAAATTCCAAATGTTTAAAATTTGTAAATGAAAAAAACATGCAGATACGAAATGATGCCAAGGATGAGAAGAATGGGAATTTTCATGGATTCTGAAGGGAGTTTAAATTAGTAAAAATAAATTCTGGAAAGAAATTTGGCAGTCTATCAAATTTTAAAAATTATCTTTTACCCAAGAATTCATCTTCTAGACACTTACTTTGAAGGAGTATCACAAATGTCACAAAAATGTACACTGCAACATTTTTGAAACAGCAAAATGTAGTAAGTATTTATGTATGAAATGCCAACATATAAAAACAAAAAACTTAGGCTTTCCTGATTGAAGCTTTCCTGAGCGAACTGGGAATCCTGAGTGTTCAATTTCTTACACCTTTCTAGGTCTCTAAGTGTTCTTGAGAACATATACAGCACTAAAACCACTGGAATAGATTAACTCAAAAGATACTCCTAGGCTTACAGAAGAATATAATGTTTTTGAGGAGTTTAAGGTCAACAAAGTCCATCCAAACTTCAGTTTACATACATGAATACATGTCGATTTCTAGACCACTACCATGAAGGGTTAACTACAGTTTAAATCAATCATACCTCAATATCCAGAAATCCTCCCTAATCCACTTACACATTCTAAAACATGGTAGAACGTAACACAACTACCAAATAAGCCAATCACTATGAAGAAAGCGTATTTTAAAAAATATTTCATCAGGCTCCGCGCCTATAGCTCAACCGGCTAAGGCGCCAGCCACATACACCTAAGGTGGCGGGTTCGAATCCCCAGCCCGGACCCTCCAAACAACAATGACGGCTGCAACCAAAAAATAGCCAGGCATTGTGGCGGGCGCCTGTGGTCCCAGCTACTTGGGAGGCGGAGGCAGGAGACTCGCTTGAGCCCAGGAGTTGGAGGTTGCTGTGAGCTGTAATGCCACGGCACTCTACCCAGGGGGACAGCTTGAAGCTCTGTCTCAAAAAAAAAACAAAAAATTTCATTAGTATGTCTCCCATTTTAAAGAAACTCTAGTTAAAGCAGTAGATTTGATTTGGAAGTACAGTGTTTACATATTCCATCCAACATATCGAAGAAGAACTGCTCATTCACCTTGTGCTAAATGCTCCTGTGGGCGCTGAGTGCACAGCGGGTAGGCAGGCGACGCCAGCAGTAGCTGATGACAGGAGCTAATGGTTGAACACCACGACAAAACCACAGCCACTGAGAGATACTCCCAGAGGCATTTGAGAAGTCATCCGAGCTAAACATTTATCACTTTTTTTACATTATTGAAAAGAATCAAGCTATAGACCATCCAGGTTTTGTTATTATGCTATCAAGTTTTTGCTATCCTATCAAGCAATTAGAAAGGAATCTGAAGACACTGAGGTAACTTGCAATAGTATTAAATTCTTAGAAGAATCAGAGTGAGTGTGAGATCTCTCACTAACTTAGGTCTTGCAAATTCGCTGGGCCTCAGAGCAGGTTCATACAAGCTATGAAGGGAAGTTTCTATTTTTTTATTTTCCACTGCTACACACATAAGTGGTCCAAGTACAGTTTTATTACATGATACAGTGTGTAGTGGTGGAGTTGGGCTTTTAGTGCAATCATCACCTGAATAGTGTACACTGCACCCATTAATTGTCCACTCCTTACCCTCCTCCCATCCTCCCACCTCAAACCCTTCCAAGTCTCCAGGGTCTATTATTTCACACTCTGAGGCTGTGTGTACACGTTACTTAGCTCCCACTTGTAAGTGAGAACACAGTGTTTAACTCTCTGATTTAGCGTTATTTCACTTAGGATTAATGGCATCCAGTTCCACTCACATTGTCGCAATGAAGAGAAATTCTTGGTGTTATGGGAGAAAAATTTTCATGGCTGGGGTTTGCTTCATGTCATCAGAATAAAATATTTCCATTAAAGACATGATGCCATAGTTAACCAATCTCTTCTGGAAGGCCATATTCATGGCAGCTACAAAAGCCAGGCAAATCTAACTCAGGAGCTTGCCATCAAGAACAGACTATTAAACCATTGAAATAGTCCCGTATTTTAGGTCTACTGGGCTCAGAGACAAAGGTATGGTTTTTAAAACTGACAAGAGGGCCCTGGAACCAAAAATAAAAATTAGGTTGTGGTTCCTGGAACCATTAAGATCTCCTTTAGGTGAGGTTTTGATGGTGGAAGATTTTCCCACTATGAATTAGGTGTCTGCTTAATTACCCTTCCCCTAACTTACTCAAGATATCCCTCAAGTTTCACAAGCTACTCTTCTTCAACAAAGTAACGGCCTTTTCCTTAGGCTTCTCTTTCCATTTATTCCTTTCCTATTTTAAAAGCTCAAGAACTCCAGGGTTTCCGTCGACCGCATAGATGATTCATAATACTTCAATACCTGACTTGAAGCCCTTGCTTTGAACACTGAGGTTTCAAGCTTTCATTTCACTGGTCTACATTCACCTACTACTCATCTTCACGCTCACAAACATCTAATTCCACAAATTATTAATAGACTGTTTGCAATCCTAAGAAAATGGGCTTCCTTGGACATTTACTACATCTGCTACTGTAGGATATCCTTATCAAATTAAATATTTCAAAGGGGAATGGGCCAAAGAAGAAAGCATTTCAGGGACTGGCAGAAATTTTAGTAATTAAATAACCATACGTCTAATAGTTAACTATCTTTATCTGTGCAGATAGATCATATAAACATACAGAAGTCAATTACTATTACAAATTAACTGTATCATACTAAAAGTAAAAGCCTTCTTTTCCAGTCATCACCAACAAAGATTTTTAAACAGCCTCTTCCACATCCATCATTCGCTGCTATACGAACGGAGCACACAGCAAATCAAACAAAGCAGAGAGAGAACCTGGAACACAGCTGACACTCCCCACTCCCCACTGGGAATTCCAGATGATAATATGGTTATTATCAATTGTAAGCCTCTTAAAGCAAATCCAGTACTTTAATTAATTAATTGATCAATTGAGCTATATCAAACTGCAGTTTTAGAAAACTTCACATCTCAGGAAAAAAAAAAAAAAAAAAAACTAACCAAATCTAGAACAGCCTTGCTCTTCTACTCAAGTAAATAATAAAACTTGCTTTCTTTACATTTATTTACTATGCCTCTCATAATTTTCTCCATTCTTATAAATTCATTTATTTCTGTCTACCCCTGATGTTAATGTTGTTAGTAATCAATGCCAGCAAGCATGTACATATAGCTAGAGATGAATTTGGTTCACATCTATTACAAAAGGAAATAATTTTGTGTGTTTTTATGGAAGTTTTTTTTTTTTTCTATAGATATGTATATTCACTTAAAATGGCATTTTGCAAACCTAATGAAAACTAGGTGGCTTCTTCCTGCTCCCCCCAGAAATCTGAAAACACTGCAGGGTGTCACAGACTCCCTGAAGGCTATCCATGTCCCCTCCCCCATCACATACACACAGAGGATAAGAAGTAAGTCATCTGCTTAGGCTTCCTTTGTAAGGATCCAGAAATACGGAAATATTTCCTGAAGACGAAAATATCCATGAACATAATCCTATAAATTCTTCCTGCAAATATTTATTGGAAAACAAAAAAACATATAATCACCAACATCCAAAAACATGAAGGTCACCATCAAGGCTGATGATGACTACAAATCTGATAAGATCGACTGATTCTTCAGCCTCTGATGGGCAGCTTTTCTTCCTCCTTTTCCCAAGATCAAACTGCAGCCAATTTTCAGCCAGCCAGTGAGAGATACTCTTCATCAACAAAGGAAGGAAGATTAAGCAAGACTGACAGACAAAGCTGGGAATCTGTAGTGGGACTGCAAGGATGACAGACCGGATCAATGAACCAGGTTCCCAAATCAGAGAGGCCTGAGGGAGAAAAATGCAACAACAGATATCTCCGATTATACAGATGCCACACGGTCTCTTCCTTTCATGGCTGGAAGCTGCTTAGGAGGCTGTTTTTATAAAATATCCTCCCCAAATTCTACAAAATCTTTTATCCTTTATTTAAATAGAAAATCCAAGGCTGAGAGCCCAGGAGAAAGGTGAGATTCACACAGGCCTATGATCCACCCTTCATCCCCGGCACCACCCAGGGCCAAGGAAGAGTTCTTCACTAGAGTTTCACCAGGGAAGTGAATGCCAACAATGGCCCTGAAACTGACATGCAGCCAATCCATAAATAGTACACATACTACTATCTTAGTATGCATATTACACTGTTGATGTACTATTTATAGACAGGCAGAGAAGCAAAATACGTGTAAATATAAAAACAGGGCAGTGAGAAGGCTGAATGATTAAAAAATACTAATGAGGTCACTTTACTTAAGAATCTAATGAATAAAGGACATATATATGAGATTTAATTTGCCAGACTGGGCTACAACGAAAGATATATTGCTCCTCTAGTTCTCCATTGAAATAAGGTATCTAAATTAAGAAGAGAGAGGGTGAAAAATATTTTCAGGAACAAATGAATTTTCGTTACGTTGTATCTCCTTGGGGAGCACCAATTACACTGATGACAGAACACACTTTGTTTTCCAGCAGTCTGGGGTGGCCTTCCTTCTTATCTCAATCACCTAAGCTTGGCAGGGTCGCTTAACAATAAGGGGTAATGTATGGCTTGACATAACTCACAACCTAAACTGTGTCTCAAATGATTCTGAAGCACGAACAAACAAAAATAGATTCTCAAAGTAGCAAACCAACATTTAGAAAAGGAGGCTTCCTTTTCTAACAAAAGAAATGTTGGCCTCTCTCAAATGCATAGAAAGACTCTAAATATTTGGTCAGCCACTGTCTATGAAAAAGAAATTTATGAGAAAGACTGAATAATAACTGATAATGAAGGAACCATAAATATCGCTGTGCTGTTAAAACATACTCTGAGCCAATATTTACAATAGATATTCTGCATAGCAAACAGGCCGCTAAAGAGTCAGTCCTTTGAGGTTCTTGCATTTTGAGATTTTTTATTCTTCTCCTCCTCTCGATTCTCCATTGCCTCAACAGCAATCTCAGAATCAAAACCAAAATACTTTTTTTTTTTTTTTTTTACATATAATTTCACACTCCCCCACTTCTGCTCTGCTGTCAAGTGTCTGACCCTGGTTTGATAATCTCATTTCCTGAGAATCAAAAAGCTGGAAATTTAAGCTTCCTAGAGTGTTAATTGCGGCCCTGCTCCACTGCTAATCAAAAAATTGGATGTTTTGCATGAAAATGCTTCTCTAATTAATTCTCAGTCATAAATCGCGCTGGTTTTAATAACCCCTCCTTGATTGGATAGCCTTTGAAGAGACAGTGCAGCTAATCTGCTAAACCAGAAAAAACACACGCAGAGGAAATAATAAGTGGGCTTACAAGGCATGAACTAGATGATTGCATTAATGCTGTCAAGCCAGAAAAGTGAGTCTCGTTCCCTGGTCTTCCATGCCTCACTCTGTACCCCAGTAAAATAAAGCATGAAGCTAGGAATCATGAACAAAGGCAACTGTCAAAGAAGTCGCGCAAGAAAAGTCAAATCTTTTCACTCTCCCTCCATGAAACAGTTATTCCTAACATTTCGTAAAAAAGGCTTCCCTCAACGTTTCTTTTCCAGACCCAGCAATGTCCACTTGTCACTCTGTCTATCTTAATAACACTGGCTTCGTGCTTCCCCGCTTCCCTCTGCCTCTGACTGACAATATATTATCATACATATCTCTAAGAGGTGCTGAACTGAATTTTCATTATCCAAAATGTCAAGATTTGTTTTTGTCATCAGAGAACACAGCTGGTCTACACCAGCAGCCCTTTGATTAATTCAAATAGAACAAGTCACCTATCCATAACTTCATTTTCCCTAGACCAGGCCCTGCATTCTGCAAGTTTTTAATTTACAGCTTGTCAGTTTAAGATACCATTTGCTGCCAAGGTGGCTGAACTCAGAGAAAAATAGAAAGTCTTAATTAGTTAGCACCTTGCATTAGGCCTATGATTACTAACGAAGCAACGATTCTGAATTTTTAGCTTCAGAGGAGGGCTTATTCAGAACTTACAAACTTTCAGAAGATGCTGGAATCATATATAATGAGTATTTTTAATCAGCACTATCTTAATATGTAAATCACACACACACACACACACACACATGCAGTTAACTCGTTGAATTTACTTGTATTTTCTCTATGTTAAAAAATTCATGGAGGGAGACATAAATTACTCCAAAAGAAATGACAGAGAATAAAAGGTCTAGACTCATTACCACAAGAGACAAACATTCTCAGGTTGATATTAACTTGTACATAAAATAACCAAATCTGCAGCTATATGACCTCCTACATGAGTTTGAAATTTTTAAAAATGGACAAGCTACCACGATGAAGTAACACTGTACGCCCAATAGAATATCTGAAATTAAAAAGACTGACAATACCAAGTGTTGGTGAACACTGCTAGTAGGAATATAAAAAGATGCATTCATTTTAGAAAACTGGGGATTTCTTTAAAAGTTAAACATACACTATCCATATGGTTCAGCAATTCCACTTTGATGTATTCCCAAGGAAAGTGAAAATATATGCCCCACACAAAGACTCATACACAAATGTTCACAGCAGCATCATTCACAATAATCTAAAACAACCCAAATGCACACCCAGCACTGGAGGCATAAAGAGTTCATGGTATGTCCTTACCACAGAGTACTACTCAGTAATGAAAGAAAAAACTACTGATGTTTGCAACAATACGGATGTCAAAAATCACTGTGGAGTGAAGGAAACCAGGCACAAAATTGCATGTGGTGTCAGTCCAGCCATATAAAGTTCTAGAAACCACAAGGTAGTCTATCTTATCTATTGTGATAAAAAGGATTTCACCAGTTACCTAAGGCTTAAAGCAGACGGAGAAACAGATTAAAAAGGGCACAAGAACATTTGGGCTGATGAAAACATTATATTTGCAGTTGTATATATCTACCACAACTCATAAAATTATTCTTTTTACATAAATATGGCTTCCTGTATACAAATTATCTCAATAAAATAGAAAATCAACAAGTTGTTTGAAATCTAAGTCATCCTATATACCTAATAAAATTCTATTATGGAAGGACTTTGTCATGTTTGGTTAGTGACGCTGAAGATCAAGATGGTTTTAAAGAGAGGTGGTCGGGTACACTATGGCCACAGATACTTATTTATGGAGTGGATATAAGCCAGGAAGAGCGACTCACTAAAAAGTCGCCCCGTGCAGCCCTCTTAGTCAGCAGTGTATAATCCCACCTAAGCTCTCATGGTGAGTGCCACTTAACCTTGTAAGACTCAATGATCACTGTGGTGAACAAATTTTCTAAACACTCCCAAAGGACTTCTTTGAAGAAGAAAACAGAGGGGGAAAGAGTTTCTAGGGATAGATAATTCTGGAAGATACTACTTGAATGTATTTGTCCATTAACATGCCTAGTCATTCATTAAAAATAACAAACCTTTCCTGTGTGCCTCTTATATGTGCAGAATGATGCTGGGTGTTGGAGATAAAATAACAGTTGTTAACATTTACTTAATATGGCCCAGGTGTAGTTCTAAACATGTTGCCTGTGTTCGCTCATTTTATCTCCATTATGCCCTATGAGGTTAGGCATATAAATGAAAGTGGCACACAGATGACACAGTGGCACACAATTTGCCCAAAGTCACCCAGGTAATAAGCCGCACTTCTGGAGAACGCACTCTCAAGCTCCAACTAGTCCCAAGACTCTGATCTGAGCAAAAGAGAGGGAGCAAGTGGCTGAGAATCCAGGAACCTAGAGTGAGAGAAAACTGATTAAGTGACTTGCACAAAATAACAGAGCAAATTGTTAAGAACAACGGATGGAAGTTTGGCTTTAATAATAAAAACACGGGGTACGTGAAAAAATAAAAATCGAAGAATTTACATTCTTCAGATACCATCTGGGTGCTAAAACTAATAAATCAAAGCCTGGAAAGAAGAATGTATTATTCATAATTTAAAAATAAAAGGAAGAGAAATAGAAGAAAACTGTAATTCCAATACTCTGAACTTAGGAATGAATGGTTGAGGGGAGATGGCAAACTGCTAAAAACCTTAAGCTTAGAGAAGATAACAGATTAGACTGTGCAGTGGAATTCTTTGGGGGTAGATTAGATTACATAGATCTAAATAAAACTAAACATAAAAATGTGTGTTTAAAACATTATCTTCAAAAAAATACTATCTTTTCCCTAACACTCCATAAAAAATACTCCTCTTTTTCTATTTTCTGTCTTAACAAATTACATCACTCTCCACCCAAGTTACCAGCTTAGAAAACTGAGAATCAGCCAAACTGCCTATCTCTTGCTCAAGCCCTGCACAGAAGGAGTCATCAAGTCCAATGGATTCTACCTGAAAACTAGGCTCTGGCTCTCTTCCCACCTCTGCTAAAAAGCTGGAATCATCTCTAGGAGATCTCACCTGAAATAACACGCGACTTGCCGCCTGGCCTCCAGTCCCACTGCACTCAATTCATTCTCCATCAGAAACCATTTTCTAAAATTCAGGGTTGACTGTGTCACGCTTCTGTTGTAAACCCTTAGAGGACATGTGTCACCCACAGGACAAAAACAAAACCTTCCTGCTGTATTATACCAGGTCTTCTGAGGTCCGTATACCTCTCTCTGACTTAGGTCCAATTTCCCCCTATACTTTATGCTTAACCATGAAATACCTACAAGTCCGCAGAACTCTCACAAATCTGTATTTATTTACATCTTCTCCCCACCTGCATTGAGTTTCCTTCATGTGGTCAGTTAATTCATCTTGCCAGTTCCGTGTAAGGATTTCTCCTTTGCAATATCTTCTGTGACTGCCCCCCAAAATGTTAAGTGTTTTCTCCTCCATGCTTTCCAAAGTACTTACATATTCATTAAGACTTCAACTGTTTGCATGTCTTGACTCCATAGCACCTGCCCTCCTTACCCAGGAGATGTTCCAGGGGCAGGGCCCAGAATATAGTTGGCCTAGAACAGCTGACTGCACATTATTACCTCTGGTGTGTCGGCTGATAGAACTGAGAACTGAGCAGGGTAAGCGTGAACTTCATTATACAGATGAGTGCTCGACCGCTCAGAAAGGTAAAGTGACGTGTCTAGTAAAACTAGGGTAAGTAAGAGGTGCTTCTTCCGCTAAACTGTAGCACTCCCCAAGTTACTCCAGACCCAAGCACAGCCGCACCAATATTCAACATCTGAACACCACTAACCAACTGAACAGGGATATGTAAATTAGTTAGCTGGTGCTGAAATCAGACATTAATGTGCAAACAAACAGGGACTTATTTGAGCTAAGTGGGCATGAATATGCAAATTACTGGCTGCAATTCAGTAGATGTCATCACAATTCTAGGAATGAACATCCTATATTATGACTATTACAATATTCATGGAGCATTCATACATACCATCATACATTACTGTAATATGGGCTTTTCCAGTTTTAAATTGTGGGGAAGCCAAAAGTAACTTGATGCCTATTTTCATCCACACCACAATTGTAAGCTGGAAATCAGATGTGAGCACACAGAGCTCCGCAATCTCCACACAGAACCAAGCTGCCTTCACTATCACTGCAGTTCAAGCTAAACATTCTATTTTTAACCCAAGGTATTTTAGAAATAGATGGGGCCGGTCCTTTGTGATGTGGATGCTGCCAGTATTTCCAGCCTTATCTCCTATGTGCAGTCTCATATGATGTATGTACTATAATAATTTCACTTAAAACAGTCATTGTTTGCCTGTAAATTTTTTTTTTTTTTTTTAGAGACAGAGTCTCACTTTGTCGCCCTCGGTAGAGTGCAGTGGAATCACAGCTCATAGCAACCTCCAGCTCTTGGGCTTAGGCGATTCTGTTGCCTCAGCCTCCCAAGTAGCTGGTACTACAGGCGCCCGCCACAACACCTGGCTATTTTTTTGTTGCAGTTTGGCCAGGGCCAGGTTGGAACCCACCACCCTCAGTATATGGGGCTGGCGCCCTACTCACTGAGCCACAGGTGCTGACCTTTCCTGTAAGATTTTCAATAATAAAGGTGCATGGAGATAACACTTGACCATGACTCAGAAAATCCAGCATGGGATTACAGTTAGCTTTTGCTCAGCAATGATCTTTACATCCCTATCATCATCACTACGCTACTGGTTCTTATCAACTCTTAATCTCCTAATTGTTAAGGATGGACCTTGGCCAAAGCCATTCACAGGAGCTTTGGTGTACTTTCTAACACCTCTGGTTCCTCGCAGGAACAAACCGTAATTAGCAGAGGTCTGTCTGTATGTATGAACCGAGTTCTTTAATTAATAGAAAAAGCTATATCCATTTCAGATTCTGAAATTCTTATTATGAGAATCAGTATTCTCACATTTAACACATTTATGCCCAAAGCATCCAGTGCCTGAAATACCTACCTCTTCTTTACCTGAAAAGATCCTCTTCATCCTTCATAACTAAAGCCTCACGGAGGCTTCCTGCTTTTCCCAGGGATGTATATACATCCTAACTGTATGCTGTGCACAATCCCATCATAGTGTGTATCATAATGCTATGGTCATTTTGCATGTTGAATTAATTAGGATTTAAGTAGGGCTGCAAGTAACAGAAAACCAAAACACTTGTGACTTAACAAGTCAGAGCTTATCCCTCTCTGACACGGGGTGGCATGGCGGCTCTTGCCCAGGGGTCATCAGAGGTACGGCGCCGCACAGTGCCGGAGACCCCACTCCTCTGAGCCTGTTGCTCCAACCTCCCTGCAGTGCTGTCTCACCTACACGTCTAAGATGCTCACCACACTTCATTCACACACAGGCGGGGCCCGTTCCTTCCCTTAACAGCAGGACCTGCAGTTACACATGTTACTTTTACTCACATTATACTTGCCAGAATAAAATTATATGTCCACGCTGGCTGCAAGGGAAGTTTAAACATGTCAATATTTTGGGGGGACATGTGATCGATCGTCTGAAAACCAGGGCAATGTGAATAGAGAGGAAAGGGAGCACGAATATTGGAAGGCAGGTGCCAGCCTGGGTGACACATTTGAAGTCCCTTTCTTTTCTTTCATCCTTCAAAGGCAAAATGTGGCTCGGTTCATTATTGTATCCCGAGGGCCTAGCGGAGTGCCCACCACAAGGAAACATACGATAACTCTACATGGGATCAATAAACAGAAAGTTTTAGAGAACACACAGGAAACAAAAGTCCTAGCTGCTGACGGGAATTAATGCCAGGTGTCTGACGTCCCAGGCACAGGATGTGGGAGTAGGGAGGAAGAAGGCAGGTTGGGAAGGAGCTCTCCTAACTAACCCCGAGGTTGCCTTTTCATTAACTACAAAAGGTTCAGTACTAACTAGTTCAGGGACAGCCCCCAGCTTCAGCATGGGCCGGGCGTTTCTGCGGAATGGTACAGGCCAGAGGACAGTGCTGCTGTCACAGAAAACTCAGAACTTGGTCCAGATTTCAAAATGGGAACATTAAACTACATAAATGGTTTTACCTCTGGAGGCTTAAGCAACTTTTTAAAACAATTTTTACTCTTAATAAAATGTATAATATGTATAAAAGAGTGTATATGACATTTGTATAATTTTTTAAGGAACAAAACAACGGTATTCTAAACTTAGCTAAGAAAACCCAGAACACCACTATTATCTTTAAAGCCTCACACACTCCTCCCTGCTGATCTCCTCCTCCATCCTCTCCAAAGGTGATCTCTTTCCTGAGTTTTTATTTTCCTTTTCTCGGAGCGGGGAGGATAAGGTCTCACTCTGTTACCCACACTGGAGTGCACGGCATGGTGATAACTCACTGTAACCTAAAACTCCCAGGCTCATGCGATCCTACTTAGCCTCCTGAGTAGCTGGGACAATAGGCTGACACTGTCATGCCCAGATGATGTTTTAATTTTTTATAGAGATGGGACTCTTGCTATAGTGCCCAGGCCGGTCTCAAAATCTTAGCCTCAAGCAGTCCTCCCAGGGTGCTGGGCTTTACAAGCGTGAGCCACTATCCCCAGCCATGAGTTCCATATCCATGATCCTTTCCCTTACCGTTTTCACATTTTTATCACACTAGAATGTGTGCCTAAAAGATACACTATTCAGTTCCACAACTTCTGACCTTCATACAACTGAGATTAGATTTTTATCTATCTACGTATCTTACATGACTGCTTCTGAGATGCACCCAAATCAGCCTCTAGTATAATTCATTTGTTTTCACTGCCACGTACTATTTTACTGAGCGGCTCCACCACAAATTACATATCCATCCTCCAGTCTCTGGGCACTTGGGTTGTTTCTAGGTTTTTGCTATTAAAACAATGCTATCATGAATATTCTTTTTTTTTTTTTTTTTGCAGTTTTTGGCCAGGGCTGGGTTTGAACCCACCACCTTCGGCATATGGGGCCGGTGCCCTACTCTTTTGAGCCACAGGCGCCACCCTGTCATGAATATTCTTCTCAATAGGTTCTGCCTTTCACAGTTGAGGTCTTAACACACTAAATATCTGTTTTCCTAAATGACATCAGATACCAATTTCTTTCCTTTCTAATATGGATAATCACCTCACCACCCTGTATTGACTCATCTGTGCTTTTCCAACAAACAGAACATCATTTCTTTCCCACATCAAATTCCCGTATGTGCAGGGCTCTGCTTCAGAGTCTGGAGAGTTTTATAACAGTGCCGCAGTCCACACAGAGGAAGGGAAATGGGTAGATGCCGTGAGGGCCTAGGGAGGTGGGCTCTGAACTTCAGCGCTGCTTTGCAAACCATCTCCACTCTGTTCTGTTGTCTATTCTGAACTTTGAAATAAATAGAGATGGGTTCTACGCCTAAAAAGTGAGTTAGAAAGAACTAGAGTAGGAGATCTAAAGCACTTTCTAGCTCTAAAATGTGGTTTTCTTAATTATCTAGACCTCATAGGACATGGGCGTTTACATCAGTTTCTTTTGAACTTTTGATAATTGACTCCTTGAGATAGGATAATTTCTACTAATACTACCAATATTCCAGAAAGTATCCAAACTTCATTTTGAAAATGTAAAATTACCTTACAAGTTGTGCCATACTGGAACAATGATGAAGTCATTTAGCACTCTCGCCACTTACTGATAATTATGGTCTTCATAGTACATCACAAACATCTGTGGTCTTTATATTCTAACGAAGCTCAACCCAGAAGTAGAGTTGCCAAGAATATAGTTTCCTATGGGCTCGAATCAAGTCTAGGAAAATGAGCAAAAGCTATTACCTTTACCTCATTAAAAAAAAAAAAAAAAAAAACTGATGTGAAACAAATCATGAAAAATGTGAGAAATAAAGTAACTTTTAAAATTTACAGTTGCATCATTTTAGAAGCTTTTGTTATTTTTTCAGACCTTTCTTAATAAAAACCTTATAACTGAAGTATAATATAGACATACAGAAATGTATTGTACCAGTTTTAGAACTCAAATACTTTCTATTCCACTTAACAGCATTGCCTCTTTTCTGGTATCTGTACGAATGAATAAACAAATAGAGGGTCAGGCACAGGGAGTCACGCCTGTGGATCCCAGCACTTTGGGAGGCTGAGGCAGGATGATTGCTTAAAGCCAAGAGTTCAAGACAAGGGTAACATAGGCAGCCCCATCTCTTCAAAAACTTTAAAATATTAGCTGGGCATGGTGACATCACCTGGAGTCCTGGCTACGTGGGAGGCTGCGGCAGGAGGATTGACTGAGCCCAGGCACCCCAAGTTATAGTGAGCTATGATCGTGCCACTATATACACTCCAGTCTGGGCACAACAGCAAGACATTCTCTCTAATTAATAAAGAAATAAATAAGTACAAGGGAATTTTTTGAGAAATAAGATTGCCATCAAACGGTTTTAGGTGATGACCAAGTATCACATTCCAAGAGTGAGGCTCTTAGGCTTCTCTTAGGTAATGGACTTTGTCATGCTATTTGTACCCTCAAGACCCACATTCTCATGAACTCCATAGGGTTCAGCTCCAGTGATCTGTCCACTAGCTAAAAAAGATTCTATCAACTTGAGTTGTTCATGAAATAAATCCATAAATCCATGACTAAAAAAATCTTTAAATATTGTTTCTATATTACATAGATAAAGGCCAAGAAGTGGTACGCTGAACAGTCTTGGCTTTCCTAAATGACTTGAAATAATCCATTAAGTCTGTTCACGACCTGCAGAGAGTATATTTATTACTTATAAGTTCTTAGGAACAGATAAAGAAATTAGAACTCAAAATTCTATTATAATTTTATTGTAAGACAACTCTTACATATAAGTTAAGATCGTTCTTTTAAAAAAGCAAGAGTACAAACACACAGAGAAGAAGAATCAATTTTTACAGGCTAAAACAGAATAAGCTAATGGAAGACTATAAACACAGAAAGAGAAGGGGAATCAGTTTTAGAGGCTAAAACAAATAACTATGAAAAATTAGTTATTGAGAAATAATTATATGAAATTTTATTAAGAAAAAATATTTTTTCATGTTCCTTGCATTTTGTGATACCGTTAGTTCTTTTTTTCGTGTTATTTTCTTAGTTATTATTTTAAAATGTTCACATTCTGCTCTTAGAAAGATTCACTTGTACCTTTGTAAGATAAACCTCAGATACATTTAGTTCTTAACAAAGTCATTGAGCAAAAATTTAAAGGCTACAAAAAACTCTTATCAAATTTAGGGAATAAAGCTTTACCAGTACTTCTTATATTTAAGGCTGCGGAACAAATGTGTGGTATGAGTGGAAAACTGCCATACTAAACAAGGTACCTCACGTCAGCCAAAATGTCACTGAAAGCTGTGTCTACGTGACACCTTGCTCCAAATAAATGCTCTCTTCATAGAACAACTTGCCATTGTAAATCCTTTTGTAGAAAAGGATAATCAACCCGTAGTTAATCTATCTCAAATACTGTTTTACCTTAAGGCAAGGCTCCTCCACATAGATTAATTACGTACAATATCATTAAGTACTCACAGCCCCACTCACCAATTACTCATTAGAGAGAAAGATGCAGAGAATTCAGGTCAGGTCAGTGGAAGAGCCCGGTACTCACCAGCACGACCATATTTACTACATAAAGCAGATCATCTCCAAGAAGGCAATTCTCCAGCGGTTAGAGCTTTACAGAGTATTTTAATGTCAGGGCTATAGAAATGCCACTCATTAAGCTAATGGGAATAAAAATGGCACTCTACAGTGTTGTTGAATGCAAACAGAAGTACTAAGTAGCCCCAAGACAGAAGAGAAATTATAATCAAAACTGAGTATATATTTCCACTTGAATCAATGGCAATTAATGTACTCTATCCATTCATAAGTTTTATGATCCTTACAAGTGGAAGACGACAGACCACAGGACTTGTACTCTATTAAAATGTCCATCAGAGAGTCTCAGATTAAGTAGGCTTGTACCCACAACCGAGGAGATAAGGATGGAGTCCTCCTCCCTCGAATGTTCCTTGAGTACCTAATTCAAGCCAAGCATTATCCTAGCCTGGTATGCATCGAGGAATTAGTCTTGTGTTCTGGACTGAGGGAAGTGTAGAAAATAAATGAGTTCAATGAGCAAGACATACACATGTTAAGTATTATAAGGAAAAATTTTATAAACATTGTGATAAAGAACTATTATAATAAGGGAGAGGATGCCAGAAGAGGTCAGCAAACAATAATGAGTTCATTTACTTTGGTCAGGAATGGCAGTCTTCTGATTTTGTTTAACTCCTATGAGATAATGTGTTCATCAGTTTTCTTATTCTCCTGAAGTATTAGTCACTGAACCTGAGAAGCTACACGCAAGCTAAATGTTCACGAAGACCTGCATCTTACTTCAGCTACAATGCTGCCGTCTAAGCAGTACAATGAGCGGCAGAGAGGCTGATGACAACAGGGCGTCAACGATTACCGTAGACACACACACACACGTTAGATTTCCACCTGTTATCGCACACGCTTTGAAGCGGCACCCCCATCTCTTCAACCCCGTTTGCCAACACAGACTCTATAATGAACCATCTGTACTGTAACAGTTAGAGCCAATTGAGATGGGTTGATAATACCAAAGAAATCTCATCTTTTTTCATTCTTTTATCCCCTGTGTGTTGTTAGACTTAGTAAGATTTTTAATTGCATGATAAATTGAAAATGTTGGCAGGAGCTAACTTTGGTACAATGTGAGCTTTTTAATATTCTTTGATGCTGTTTCTGGTGGATTTCTTTGCCGCTCTCCTGCAACAGAAGGAAAAGTTGACCTATGAACCAAACCCCTGGGAAGCAAAGCCTGCAGCAATGTGGCATTAACAGAAGAGACAAAAATCTTCTGCCAGTCTCCCACGACTTCACTGATCCATTCAATTATGCCTTTCCAAGGACAAGCTGAAATGCAGATCGTGCTGTGGTCCTTGGACTAGTCAGATTAATGGAATAACTAAAAAAGATGGCCATTTTTAATGGAAAAAGGGTATGATTTTCCCCCCTTTTTTCCTGCTGAGAGTTAAAAGCATTCATCAGGGAAACTTTTGCTTCTACATGAAATGCCATCAAACTTTTACAAAAACTGGTCAGCTACTCCATTCTCTCACCAAGTGTGTGAGGTGTCAGCTCATCTGAAGTATTTTTTCATGATTATTATGAAGATGATGTGTTTGCTAACTATTACGTTTTTCATCCCCAGAGAAACTCCTCGTAACTTACAGAACACTAGTAAGTGCAATAGACTTGGACTTGAATGTCCCATATTTCAATTAACTTTTTGAAAGATGGGAAAATTCCTAGTTAGATTACTGTGAATCTAACCCTCCTCACAGAATAAAATTTTTCTGTCACTTAGTTGGATTTTAAAATGTTTTTCAATTACATACAGCAGTTTTGTCCAGGGCCAGACAGCTCAAGGGCAATGTTTCTACTTAATGAAGTTTATAACTGCAGAGAACAAAAACGTATGTACAGCCTCTACTCTGCCTTCAAAGTGAAATCTAAGGGAAATCTGGGAAGCTAATGGTGGCTGCCAGCGGCTCCATCTCCTTCTAGGGCCCTTCCGACCTCTCAATGGAGAACTCTGTGCTGCTTTTGATCTTAACTGTCTGTCTGTCATCAAGGCAAGCAGCATTTATTGACCATGTACTGTACCAACACTGTGCAAAGCAGAGTAAATGAAACACTCATGGAGCTTGGAGTTTGGTAGAACACTCAGCCAAGTGAGCGCGGATCCACAACATAGCATGGGAGGTAAGAGAAAGGTGATACTACAGACATGGTGGAAACAGACAGCAGGGGCCAAAACCCCAGACGGTGTGTGAGAGAGAGAGAAAGACAGGTGGGGGCGGGGAGGGACCAGCCGGGAAGCTCACCAGAATACATGACAACTAAATTTCACTTGAAAGGCTGAGCAGGACTGCATCACAGAAAGATGACAGAAAGGACAAACGGAATGTGTGCCTAAACTCTGAAGTCCCAGTGCAATGCTAGAAATTCTAATACTTAGGAAGAAATGACCAGGTTTGGTGGCTCATAATCCTAGCACTCTGAGTGGCCAAGGGAGGTGGGTTGCTTGAGCACAAGACTTCAAGACCAGCCTGAGCAAGAGTGAGACCCTGTCTCTTAACAAAATAAATAAATAAATAAATAATAACTAGTCGGGTATTGTGGTGGGCACCTGTAGTCCCAGCTACTCAGGAGGCTGAGGCAAGAGAATCACTTAAGCCCAAGAGTTTGAGGTTGCTGTGAGCTAGGATGCCACAGCACTCTACCTAGAGTGACATAATGAGCGCTGTCTCCAAAAAAAAAAGGAAGAAGAAGAAAGGCAGAATATTCACTCTTGCTCTTCTTCAGAGGCTTTTTAAAATGCTATTCATAGCATATTTAACTCACCTCACTTTCACAAAAGCCTCATGCAGTAGGAGCTCTTGTTTTTATTTCCATTTGGAGAAAAGGAAAAAGAAGCACAAGGGTTATACAAATTTCCCAAGGTTACAAAGCCCGTGATGGGGAGTCAGCGGTTTAAATGCAGGCAGTCTGGGCCCAGAGCCCGCTCCCTGCATTGCCACACTGTACTGTCACTCAAGGGATCACAGACCACTGAGCAGGGATTAAAAACTGTCCCCAAGGCCACAGCACAGAGTGCTCACCATTCCTATTGTCTAACAAAACACAAAGACTCTGCTGTTAGGTGTTTACCCTTGTTGACTAATTATGCTTGAATTCGAGTGAGTGACAAGTTGCAGTGCTGGCCTATTGATTATCTGGTCTACCTTTTCATCCTAAAGTGCCAAGTGAAAGGCTTCATAGCAGGGCCAGATGTCAATACTGGAGGAAGCTGTGCATGGGTGGGGACATGGGTATAAAGGAATTTTTTGTACTCTCTGCTCAATTTCACTGTGAACTTAACACTGCTCTAAAATAAATAATTTTTATTTGTGAAAAATAATCAGAATTCAACCGAAAATAGAAGAAAAGAAGGCTTTGCCATCATTAAAGAAATTTATGTACTATACTCAAGGACAGTAGGAGAGAAATTATAGAGGCACCTTTAAACTATTCTTTAATCCAAGTCTAGAGAGAAATTAAAATGAGGACACTGTGAGGACAGAAGCTATTCCAGCCCTAGATAATCTGCTACCCCCCTAAGCAGCAGTTCAAGTACAATTCTTGCTCCTACAAGACTCTGCTTCCATATTTCCTTCCACACTTTTGCAGCCCACCACATTCTTTTGGTAGGTAGCAGCCGGCTAGAGCAGGACTGTGGGGGGCCACCCTCCTGCTCCTCTCTCGTCTGACCACAGAGTGGGCCACCCCTTCATTTGTTCCAATTATAACCAATCCCTGTACTCCTATACATCAGGAATCTGAGATGCATATTGCACATTTTCCAGAATGGATGATAATGCTTTGATATGAAATAAAATGTTGGTAGGCTGATCTCCTTTACCCAACATCCTCAGCATACTTCTAGGTTTTACTACAGGTAGCCACGTCTATGAGCTTTGGAACTGACACAAATATGAGAGAGTGTAATAGGATCTTTAGAAAAACCGACAGGCTCATAGATTACTAACAAAGGTGAAGACAGGTCTGACCAGGCAATAGTCAAAATCCAGAAAGGCTGATGTTTTCATGTAGAACTCGGAGTCTTAGAAACTGAACATTTAATTGCATGGACTAGTCACTAAAGAATGCGCCAAGTGACTCGAATGCAGCAAAGACAGTCAAAGTGGTCAGACCTATTCCACATGGAGAAAGCCCAGAGTTCTAAAGTAGTTTCGATAATCACTACCGACTCTGAACTCCCCTAGCAATTTATGTACACCACTCACTTAGGTGTGTTTACTTACTGATGTGGGGGGTGGGTAGTGTTTGTGTGCAGTCGCACACATGTGTACAGCCTCACTTTCATAACTAGATCTTACTTAAGGCTTTATCTTTATTTCTTTTGTACCCAACTTCCATTCCTTCCAACACCCAGGATGTCTCACACTTAGCCTCACAAATCTTCCTTGATTGATTACATCTACCACGATCAGTATCTTTTTGTTACAAAAGGAAATGTTATTGGTCTGATTGATTTATTTATATTATAATTTATTATCTTTCTTCTACAGATTACAACTCTTTGGTAACCACACTAATGTCCTATATATCAAAGTTGTATTGACTATACCATACTATTTAGAAAAGGCATTCTTCTTCCCTTTAAATAAGGCATTTGCCCTTTTCCAAATCTTAGGCATTTGGAAAAGGGCAAATGTATAGTCTACCATATTCCAGATGGCATCAAAAACAACTATTCAAAGTAACAATAGCAGTCACAGAAGACTGGCACACTGCTAGCCTGGGATTGGACTCAGGTCTGCTATCTAAGCAAGAAGAACCTGGCCTCATCTACTTTTTCTCTGAATTCCCACATCAATGGTAGCAGGTCTATAAATCCTATGGCCACAGTAAGAGTTTTAGCTGTTTGGCAATAAACGCAAAGAAATGATAGAAGAATCAAATAATCATGTCATTATATTTTTGTCTTCTTGAAAGAATCTCGTGAATGCAGACCACAGGCTGACATGCAATAAATGCTTCAGCTATTCCTCTAGAAAATTCATTTGTCCAGAGTAGTCCAATCACCCACCTTGCAGTTCTCCACTTCGACTATACAGCTCCCTTCTCTGTTCCCGCAGATAGGCGCTCATGCTGATGGCGTGAGAGGATGACTCAAACCTGTGGTGAGACACAAGGGAACAGACAGTGAGCTGCCAGCCACGTAGGCGGTGTCCAGTGATGTAGTCCCCAAGTACTTCACTCTGATCTGTGATGGTCCCTGATCTTCTACAATCCAAGACGTTTGGCCATACCATGATTGAGCCCAGAACAGTGGCCACAGACCTTGATTTATGAGCAATATCCCCAGCTAATGCTCCCCCACTATAATATTTTGACCTTTTGCTTATTCTCCATTTCAACTGGTACAACTATCATCTGCCCCAACTTTCTTTTGCCTTCAGAAGACCATCATCCTTTGCAAGGCCCCTGCACACACAGCACCAAGAGCATTCCATAAAGCCATTCTGAGTAGGCTACCATACAGCTCAAAATCCATCAGTGGCTGCCAAGTGCCACCATTGATCTACCCGCTCCTCAGAGCAGAACTTTTGCCTTTCTGATCCCCCCAGTTAGTTAGAGGACTAGTACAAAGGGCATACTAGAAATGCTGAACAACCCAACCAAGAAGCAAGGCAGCTATGGTTCTCCCCAAATGTCCTGAGAAACAGTATCATTTCTAAGTGGCTGCTCATTTTTTGACCTGCTGCCTTTGGTAACACAAAGCACTTTCAAAAATACCACACTACAGAATGTCTGTTCACACCTACCCAGTAACCGTGCCAAAGATCAGAAACATGGGGGATAAACTCATGATAAAAAAACAGGTCTCTAAAAGCTAAAACAGTGATTATAATAAAGAAAAAAGAAAAACAAATCAGTCTCAAAGAGAAACATGCAGGTAGGAAAAAGATGAGGTAAAATTATGACTGTATCAAACTGTAAATCCTTTGATGTATTAAGAGATTCCATTTCAACCTGCGATTTTCAAAGGTAGGATAAGAGGCTGGCAGAAGGAGGAATCCTTCTAAGCAAGACTGCCGCTAAGGGATAAGCAGCAACAGAATAGCAACAGTGGTAATGGGCTAGGTTTCCGGCCACAAGGAGCGAGCACCATCATTTTCTTAATTATGCCTTCTTTATCCTTTGCTTGACAAGGAAGATGAATACCAAGATGAATGTCAGCCTGCAAGGGAAACATTTGGGTTACGTGATCCCCTCTCTGCACCCTGCCAAGAACTAAGAGGGCATTAAGAGGCAGAAAGAAGGCAAAGTGTGCAGCACTTCAAAAGTGCCACCTGCCAGTCAAGTGCAGAAAAGAAGCCACTGACCTCCAAAAAGCATGCTGACAGCTATTGATCAGAGACGGCAAGGGAAAAAAATAAACTCTCAAGCAAAGAAGAGACAGGCACACATTGTACAATAAGAGGGAACTTAAACGTACTTAATTAACCTTGGCTGGAGGCAATTAAAGAGGGTAATAAAGTCCTTCGCAGATGTGATAAAAACAGATTACAGCTCGCCAAAACCTTAATCCTTTATAACTTGATGTATTTTTGCGACTCAGGAATTCTTTTTATGTTTGCAACAAGTCACACATTGATATAATTTTACAATAATAGAGGCATTAGAGAATATTTTGTCTCACTCCTTAGTTAATGGCCAAGGGCACTGAGGCCTGCTAAGACGGGAAACCTGCCCAGATACACATGGCTCATTAGTGATAGAACCAAGACTGGAAACAGATAAAACTGTAATAACAGCCTCATTCTATGTCCACGATGAGTTTTTATTACTGCCCAAGAATAATAAATGTGAAATGATTATTTAAAGCAATTTACTCATTTCTTAGAATATATATACCTTTGTTTCAATACCACAACATCAGAGGCATTGGCTAAATGTTTGAAAATGTATACGTGGTCTGAGATTGAAAGCTGAGATAATGTTTTACAAACATTAAATCTAAAATCACTGAAGCCTCCTTCCTACAATAAATCTAGATTTAGAATCATAAGTTGAACTACCAAAGGAAAAGGGGTAGGAAAAAGGAGGAGGGAGAGGGGAGGGTACAGAATAGAAAGGCCTGGTTAGGCAGCATCTGGGGTGGTCTTGGTGTCTCTATCAACCACCTTTTCCTCCGGCTACGTTTCTTGGTGGCTGGCATAGCCCCAGTTCCACCTGGGCATTCTGCTTCCTTGTTCCCTCTCTACTGAGCCTTGTGCTCAGGAAAAGTAGCTCCCTCGTCAGCTGGAAACCAGATGAACCTGCCTGGTTTAAGACAACCACTGCGGTCTGTTTCCCCATGCCAGTGACTATGTAAGAACAGTCAGCCCCAATCCTAGAACCTAGTGGGAACTTGCAGATTTTGATACTGGCAAGAAAGATTAATAGATAATTAATGACTTAATTATTAATTTTAAAAATACCTTAAATGGTACAGTCATTTCAAATAATGGTTTGATAGTGTTTTACAAAACTAAACATAATCTTACTATATGAGCTAGAAATTTGGCTCCTAGGTATTCACCCAAATGAGTGGAAAACTTAGTCCACACAGAAACCTGAACGTGAGTTTTTACAGCAGGCTTTATTCATAATTGCCAGAATTTGGAAGGAAATAAAATATCTTTCAACAGGTGAACACATCGACAAGCTGTGGCACAGCCACTCAAAGGAACGCTATCCAGCAATGCAAAGAAAAGACTCACAAGCCATGAGAAGACGAGGAGGACCTCAGATGCACAAGGCTAGGGGAAAGAAGCCAGTCTGAAAAGCATACATTGTGTATGACTCCAACTACATGACACTCTGGAAATGACAAAACTATGTGGACAATGAAAAGATCAGTGGTGGCCATGGTTAGGGAGGGTGGAAGGCTCTATATGCAGAGCACAGATGTTCAAGGCAGTGAAAGTATTCCGTACAATGGTGTGACACTGGGTACGTGACATCAAAAAGCATTAGAACTGTACAAGGCAGACTGAACTTTAAATGTAAACTACGGACTTTCATCAACAAAGATATCTCAGTGTTGGTTCATCAACTGTAACAAAGATACCGCACTCACGCAAGGCATTACTAGGGGAAACTGGAGAAGAATAGAAGAGAACTTTCTGTACTTCCTGCTTCACTTGCCTGCAAACCTAAAACTACTCTAAAAAATTAAGCCTATATAACAAAAAGAGAGAGGTTGGTAGGAAGAATCACATGGTTGGTAGGTAATTCCCATGGCATTACCATCTTCACTGGACTGGAACTGATGGAAATACCTCAAAATCACAAAGAAAACATCGCTGAGGATGACAAGGCAAAGATACGGAAAGAGCTCGGTCCTTCATGATACTATAACACTAAATAAAGGAAACTCCACATTACGCCTCACTGTGTGAGACAGTAACTTACCTACAGTTCAATCTATCCTATTTGAGATTTTATGTTACTAGCAGCCTAAAGCGTTTTAACTGATATTGCACCTATCCTATGAAGAGGATATCTGAACTATTTAAACATTCCTTAAGTATTAAAAACACTATGAATTCAAAATAAAAACAAATCTTGAAAGTGAACCATTGAAAGGTACTACAGCTTTAGGCAGTGAAAAAAAATTCATTCAAGATACAGGGATAATACTTCTGTAGTCACTTTACATGCTTACATTTATAAATACAACTTCAAAAATAACTATCAGCCCCTCAAAAGAACTCACGGGTCTGGAGTTAGACCATCAGAATTTAAATACTGCTCCTAGTTAGGTGACATTACATAAATTTTTTAACCTCTCATGTCTCAATGCTTATATTTATAAAGAAAGATTAAAAATAGAAAACTTGCCTATCAGATTGTCGTAATGAATAATGAGTGTGGTAATAAGTGAAATACTTCAAGAAGATGATTCAATACATTGACTAGCACTTGGTAAAAATACTCAGTAAATATTACCTATTACTGCTGTTTCTGCTGAAATTTAATGTAATCTGAATTAAAATTCTGTTTAATTGAGATTATTCTGAGTAACTCACCTAGAACAAGTGCCTGGCACCTAGGAAGCACTCAATCAATGCTGTCATTATTATTATGTAAATATTAATAACATTAGCTATTACCAAGAGATACACACTTTGGAGACATGGCCTGGTAGAGTTAACTAACATAGTAATTAGAAAAAAAGTTTCCAGACTGTTCCTTTATTAAACATCAAACCATATAAAGCCCAATATTATTCAGCAATGAAGATTTGCATAACTTTATTAACAAAGGTTGTTTCTTAGCACTTGGGGCTTTTTCAAGGCTGACATATTAAATTTCCTTTTATTTCATATAAAAATCTCCAGACACAACTGGAGAGTTTCATTTCCCTTAATTTTATATAAAACTCCCCAGAAATTTTTGTTAAGAGTTCAAGATATTCCTGTTAACTATATTCCAAAAGAGCCACTTCACTTTACAGAAAACAAAGGTAAACAAAACGGAACACATACTCACATCCTATTAATTACTTAAAATCTAATTTAGCTAGAGAAAGTCATGGAATCTAACTATTTGGAATCTAACACTTCTTGACACCTACAATCTCACCAGCAGAGTGACACTTACTTGAAAAGAGAGTTTTTTGGCCTTTGAGGTTTCTTCTTGGCAAAAAAGGCTGCAAACTCTCGTCCAGTACTGGCATAGCTTAGTTGAGCTGATGGTTCAGAGGACGTACGAGTATTTTTCATATCCAAGTACTCAGTCAACAGCATCTGTACAACCAAACAGATTTATATATATATATAAATGTGCTATTAAGAAAAACAATTTTAAAACCATGCAAATCAAATACTAAAATCCCATTCTAATATTCGGAAGTATGTTCATCTAGTCATTCATTCTTCTAGTTGGAAATGTGAAGAAAGATTGATTACCGGCCGAAAGTTGTCTACTTGCTAACCTACTCAGAGGGAACAGGATATGTAAGAATTTAAACATGAGGCAAAGAGAACATTTTTATAGGGTATGTGCTAGGTACTGTGCTGAGTGAATTAATCAGTAATCTTTTTTAAAAAAAAAAAAATCTCAGACTATTACAGGATACATTTTTTGTTTACATACTTTGTTTTTGTACAGACTGAGTCAAAGTTGTAAGTGTGCCCTTCATCCAGACACTGTTCACTATATCAGATGGGTCTGAATTTACCCATCCTTTCTCTCCCCTCCCACCACCTTGATTTTCATTGAGATTTACTTCCACATCTGCAGTTAAGTGTTGATTGATTAGCTCCAATTTGATATTGATTAGCTCCAATTTGATATTGGGGACGCGTGTTTATTTCTCCAATCTTGTGACATTTCATTTAGAAGAATGGTTTCCAGTTTCATCCAGGTTTCCCAAAAGATGCTGGCCATATACACCAAGAATAGTCAAGCTGGGAATCAAATTAATGAGTTATATTTTTAGTAACAATTGAATCTGCAGTGTTCTGCAGTAGCATCAGTAGCAACGCCATAATACACCACACAAGAGATTCTAATCCATTTTAAATGTATTATCTCATTTAAAGCACAAAATTTTATCAGGTAAATTCTCAGATTATAGGTGAAGAAATAGAGCACTGAGAGTTTCAGGAGCTTCAAAGTGATTGGTGGTGCACTGACTTGGGAGTCCACACTCTTATCCTTCACTATAATAAACCTGCCAAGGACAGGTAGAGAAAGAGAAGCCATAGAAAACTAATAGGTCCTGACCTGCAAATTTCCACAGCCACTATTAATCTTGAAAGTTCACAGCAAGAGAAAACAACTGCTTTGGTGATCAACTACTGCCCACAGGTCCTGCTTATAAAATCAATCTTAATGTAAAGGCTCATGGGGGCCGGGTGGGATGGCTCACATCTGTAATCCTTGCACTCTGGGAGGCCAAGGTGGGAGGATCACTTGCACTCTAGAGTTCAAAACCAAGCAAAAGTGATACCCTATCTCTACTAAAATAGAAAAACTAGTCAGGCATGGTGGCACCTGCCTGTGGTTTTAGCTACTTGGGAAGCAGAGAGAGAAGGATCCTTTGAGCCCAGGAGTTTGAGGTTGCAGTGAGCTATGATTATGCCACTGCACTGTATCCCACGTGACAAGACTCTGTCTCACATACACCAAAAAAAAGTCATCACAAAGCAAAAATCTGCAACAGATACACTAAAAATAAAAAAATAACAAATTAAAACATAATGTCTAAGATAGTCACTTATCCACAAAAGGCAATAAAAAAAGAAAAAAGGAAAAAGAGGAGTTACAAAACAACTAGAAAACAAGTAACAAAATGATGATTGTACATGGACTAAATTCATCCATTAAAAGACAGAGTACCTTATAAATTTAAAACAAGATCAGCCGGCATGGTACCTCATGCCTATAATCATAGCAGCCATGGTAAGCTGAGGCAGGTGGATTGCCTAAGGTCAAGACCTTGAGACCAGCATGAGCAAGAGTGAGACCCCATCTCTTAAAATAGCTGGGCGTCATGGAAGGCACCTATAGTCCCAGCTCCTGGGGAGGCTGATGCAAGAGAATGGCTTGAGCTCAAGAGTTTGAGGTTGCTGTGAGCTATAACTCTGTGGCATTCTACCAAGGGCAACAAAGTGAGACTCTGCCTCAAAAAACAAAACAAAACAACCCATAATCAACTATATGTTCGAGGTAAGAAACTCATTTCAGTTATAATGACCTACACAGACTTGAAGAAAAGAAAAATATATTCCGTGCAAATGGAATGAAAAACATAGCCGGGGGAGCTACACTTGTGTAAAACAAAAGAGACAAAAGAAACCCTGGCAGTCACAACAGTAAGAAAAGACAGAGAAGGTCACAATGACAGTAAACACATACACACCTAACACTACACATTATGAAGCACCAAAATATAGAAAGCAAATATTAGTAGCCCTAAAGGGACAGGCTGACTGCAACACAGTAATAGTCAGGGACTTCAACACTGCACTTTCACAGATGGACAGATCATCCACGCAGAGATCACCACCACCAACAAGTGGCGTTAAACTAGAATCTCCATCAAATGGACCTAACAGACATTTATGGAATATTTCATCCACAATACATGTTCTCTCAACAGTACATGGACCATTCCTCAAAACAGACCGTATGTTAGGTATGAAAACAAGTCTCAACAAATTAAAAATGTCCAAATCGTTATTTGTTTCTGACCACCATGGAATAAAACTAGAAATTCCTAATTTGCAAGCTGTAAAAATACATGGAAATTAAACATCATGCTCCTGAATAGGCAGTGTATCAATAAAGTTTAAAGGAAATTTAAAAAAAAATTCTTAAAAGCAACGAAAATGGAAACATAACATCCTGGAACCATAAGCTGGGTGGTAGCTCACGCCTGTCGTCTCAGCTGCTTGAGAGGCTGAGGCAGGTGGATCACTAGAGCCCAAGAGTCTGAGGTTGCTGTGAGCTGTGACACCACAGTGATTTACCCAGGGCAACAGAGTGAGACTGTGTCTCCAAGAAAACAAACAAGCAACAAGAAAAAAAGAAACCCAAAAAACCAACCAGAACCTATGGGATAAAGCAACAGTGGCACTAAGAGGGACGTTTATAGGAATAAATGCATACATCTAAAAAAGAAAAAAAGTCCTTCAAAGAAACAACCTAAAGATGCACTTGAAGGAACTACAAAACCAAGAACAAACCAAACCTGAAATTAGGAGAAGGACAGAAATAATAAAGATAAGAACAGAAGCAAACGAAACTGACACTAAAAATACAAAACTATGAACAAAACGTGTTTTTGAAAAGATAAACAAAATGGACAAACATCTAGCTACACTAAGGAAAAAGAGAGAAGACCCAAATAAATAAAATCAGAGACAAAAAGGAAACATTAAAACTGATGGCCACAGGAAAGCACCAAGACCACACACTGGAGAAAGGACAGTCTTGGCTCGGCGCCTATAGCTCAACCGGCTAAGGCGCCAGCCATGTACACCTAAGGTGGCGGGTTCGAATCCCCAGCCCGGACCCGCCAAACAACAATGACGGCTGCAACCAAAAAATAGCTGGGCGTTGTGGCGGGCGCCTGTGGTCCCAGCTACTTGGGAGGCAGAGGCAGGAGACTCGCTTGAGCCCAGGAGTTGGAGGTTGCTGTGAGCTGAAATGCCATGGCACTCTACCCAGGGGGACAGCTTGAGGCTCTCTCAAAAAAAAAAAAAAAAAAAAGAAAGGACAGTCTTTAATAAATGGTGCTGGGAAAACGTAACTTTTAAATGCACAACCTGAAACTGTAGAGCTAATAGAAATAAACACTGCAGAAAAGCTACAGAATATTGTAGGATTCGGGGGGATAGGACCTCAAAAGCACAGGCAACCAAAGCAAAGCATAGACAAATGAAATTACATCAAGCTAAAAAGCTTCTGCGCAGAAAAGGAAACAATCAACCAAGTGAAGAAACAACCTACAGAACAGGAGAAAATATGTGCAAACTACCCATATCCAGCAAAGGATGAAGAACCAGATTATGCCTGTATAGGAAACTCAGACAACTCAATGGCAGAAGGACAAATAACCTGAGTAAAAAGTAGGCCAAAAACCTGAATAAACACTTTTCAAGAGAAGACATATCGATAAATGGTCAACAGAATGTTTAAAAAAAAAAAAAAAGTTAAACTTCATCAGTCATTAGGGAAATGCTAATCAAAACCCCATTGAAATAGCATCTCATCCCAGTTAAAATGGCTATTACCAAGTACCAAAAAGAAAAAAAATAACAAATGCTGGTGAGATGCAAAGAAAGAGGAACACACATGCACTGCTGGCAGGAATAAAACTTAGTACAGCCATTATGGAAAACAGTATGCAAGTTCCTCCAAAAACTAAAATAATTGAATAGCAACGTGATTTAAACCTGCTGTTGGCTATACGTCTAAAAGAAATGAAATCAGGATACTGAAGATTGCTGCACTCCCAAGTTTATTACAGCAATGTTCACAAAAGATGGAATCAACCTAGGTATTCATCAACAGGTGAATGGATAAAGAAAATGTGATACACACACACACACACACACGAGTATTATTCTACTAGCCTAGAGGTGAATGAAATCTTGTCATTTGTAGCAACATAGATGGAACTGGAGGTCATTAACGCTAAAGGAAATATGCCAGGCACAGGACAGATACCATATCTCACTCACATGCAGTAGCTAAAATAGTGGGTCTCGTGGAGGGAGAGAGTAAAAGCGGAGTGGGAGTAAGAAGAAAAACCAGTGAATGCACACAACAATTCTAGATTTCTGTGGCATATTACGAAAATTATAGTTAACCACAACTTATTATATATTTCAGAACAGTTAGAAAAGACAAACTGTGTTGTTCCTAGTAAAAGAAAAAGATAAATGTTTTAGGTGGTGGATATCCCACTTACACTGATTTCATCATTACACATTTTATACATGTATCAAAATATCACATGTACCCCCAAATACGTATAAGTATTACACATATACAAATTTTGAAAACTTAAAATCAATCCGCTTTAGAGCCACAAGGGTTGAAGCCTGGGGTAGAGTCAGCTACCAGTTCTAATCCCAGTACTCTTAGACGTTTCCACTAAGTGGCTCCTAGGACTATTTAACCCAGGACTAAAGCTACCAACTCATTTCTCTAATTACTCACCGCAAATAAAATTTTAAAATACCCAAGCAGTAGAGTACACGTAGACAAGCAAATCTGCCCATGACTTACATAAAAAATTTTCAGGACTCAGGTTCCCATAGAACCATTCATTCATTTAGTGAAGGTTCAAGGACCACATTAAACCTTATCATCTAAGAGTATTTATGAAATATCTTGGGTACATGATGCAGCCCAAAGTAAGTTTTAAAGCACTTATGTGTCTAATATAAGCACATACATATCACTCATTACTTAAATATCAGAAATTTTTAAAATATCAGATCTTACTTTAACCTCAAAGCTATGCCGGAGTTCCTAACTGCATTTCAGAAGAAATAAAATTACCCTATGATCTTATAATCAACTCCAAAGCTTATGCGTTTAACCATGACACTTTGCTCACTAAGTGCACACAAACTGCCAATAAGAATGGACCTACAGACGGCAGTAAATGGACTTTATTTATTTCATGTTGTGTATGATAAACAATGAACTAGTGAAGTGTAAAACATGTTAACAAACCGGCCAATATTTCTTCTTTATTTATGAGGCCACTGGAATATTATTCAGTACGCTGATGAATTATTATAACAACAAATATTATCCCTTACATCACCCAAACTACCACTGGTCAGAAAGTGTTAACGATCGGGTCTCTAGTAACAACTCGACTGAGGGGGTAAATTCTACTGTGGATGTGGCACTGATGCTGACAGAATTTCTGGTAATCCATGATCAAAAGAGGAGTGGTGAACCAGAGAAAAATTTCAATTTGATACAACCTACAAATGTCTACAAAGGCACTGCCTTGTTCATGTTTCACATCTAACACCACCAGGACAGAGAGAAGTTTCCACCAAAGCACAGAGATACCCTAAAACAAGTACGTTTGCTAAGGTACTTCCTAGCAAACTACAATAAGATACTGACTACCCACGGCAAACCGAACCAGCATCTTCAAACTCCAGCTATTTTAATTTACCCTTCTTTTTCTCTTCATCAGTAAAGTCCCCTCGGTTACTACCTCTCAGCATTGCTAAGTCTCTTCTTATGCCCTGGCTTCTCCCTTTCAATCTATTATACAAACACATACTTGCTCTCTCAGCAAAAGCCTTACATTTCTTCTCATGATTTTCCTACGATCTTATTTCCCTTATGTCTTCAGGTCTCAAACTTCAAAAAGAGGCCTTCATTTCTATTGTTTCCCTTTACCATGATGCAGGTTATTCCTGATTTGTCTCCCAAACTTCACTCCTACATTTGTGACTGCATGCTTTACATATTCACATATTTCACTGATAAAATCAACTTCTCTGAAACCTAAATCATCTTCCCATAAAACCAGTAATTTCCTTCTGTCTTCTGTTTGTTTGTAGTTTCTTATCTCCAGGTATAAAACTTCAGAACCATCTGTTGACGTATTCTCTTTTGCTCTGTGCCCCTAAAGGAACTAGACCCCAAGTTCCTTAATGACTCCTCAACTCTATTAGTTTTCCCTTTTCCATCCATTTTGACGGCCACCAGCTTGGCTCAACTCATGTAGTTTTCCTTTCCTGCCTCACCTCCTACTCTCTAGTCCAGTGGTTCTCGATCCTAAGCTGCAGCCCTTTAATATAGTTCCTATGGGTTGCAACCCACAGGATGAGAACCGCTGCTCTAGTCCTTCCCATATACCATTAACAGAGTCACAGTCCCAAAACATTGCAGATGTCCTAAGGCTTCTCTTGTCATTATCTGTAACAATACAACTTTGATACATATTTCCAGTTATATCTTACTCTCCAACATGAACCAAACTCTCCAACCAAAATCACCTACTTAACTCTTCCCTGAAGACGCTTGGGCCCGCTCCTATCCAGAACGTCTCATCTAGGTGACCCTCTCTCCTAAACCCTCCCTCAACCAACTATTACAGAGACAGCTCCAGTTTTCTCTGACTTCTCAGAACACTCTAGGCAGGTGTCCTGTTTCCTGAATACTTCAAACACTCACTTTCCAGATCACTCAATGAAGAGTCATCAAAAACTGCCTGACACTACTGGTCTCCTTATTTGCAATAAGATGCCTGACTATCCCAACTTATATGGCCCTTGAAGCATTATATTTCCTTCTTTGCACTTATGGAGCCGTGCACCGTATCAGTAAATTTTAAAATGTAGTGAACTGCTGAATTTTTTAAAAAGTGTCTAAGAAGCCTTATGTGTTGTTATAGTTGAATGTTATCTACATGTATTCCAAAGTAGAATGAACCTTGCAAACAAGTCTTCAGTACAAAAATCTATAATAAAAATAGGGCATGCATGTGATTTTAACCAAAGGCTAAAGGGTCATGATTTGTGTTTGTTTCACTTTTGCCTCTTAACAATTAGAAATACTATACTAATTTAATTACCAGGTAATGTTTTATTTTGACACTCAAATTGATAAAAGTACATTTTTAAATATTTCAAAAACAAAAAAGCCTCTATTTCTATGCTGCTTGAAATTTGTTCAAATTAGGCTAAATCTTCTACTATAAGCTCATGACATGTACATAGATGCCTGGTGTTAAGATACAGTTATATAATATCTTGATGATTCCACATCGTGGTGGATAATGTATTTACATTCTAAGCAAATTACCTGAGTCCAACTTTTCATTTTTATAAAAAGAACCAAGTTTTACCGGTTGTATTTTGCCTAGGAAAAATCACCTGAGATTGGGATTCTAGGGCAAAGGGCATTACATACAATATCAAATACATCCTGTCTATAAAAAATCTGCAGAAGATAATCCCACATCTTGCTTACTATAAACTCCTTCATATCTTAGGCAATAGTTTCTTTTCAATTTTTAAATACTATGAATTTCTATTTCTTATTTATCAAGAGTTCAAAAATAAAAGCCAAAATGTCTGGGTGTTTTAACTTAAAAGACATTAATTTATAAAACTGAAGACAAGAAACATGAAAACACACCTGGAAAGCACCTGAAAATCTATCCCAGTGACAACATGATGAGCTATATTTTATGAGAACCTAATATGTTGGACGGCTCTGTGGTCAAAGCAAAGATCACATAATGCATTAAAGAACATACAAATGAGGGTAGTTAGGCTTCTCTTTTGATGTAAAAGTTGATTAGCAGTTGATAAGATGCTAGTTATAAACCTACCAATGTAACATTAAGGCCAAAGTTTTGAGATTTATAACTTGTATAACATTGGTAACATGATTCGGGATGAATTCCTCATTTACCATGTAATCTTCTTTACTGGATATACTGCCTGTGACTGGTTGTGGTTATATATGCAGTTTCCTAAAAATACACATGAGATTTACAGGCTGAGAATGAACATATCTCCTCTCCTCAGTATCTTGATTTATCCATGTAACAGGTGCCCATTCAAACACCCAGCGATTCTCAACCTGTGGATCGTAAGCCCTTTGGGTTGAATGACCCTTTTACAGGGGTCGCCTAAGACCATCCTGCATATCAGATATTTACACTACAATTCATAAAAGTAGCAAAATTACAGTTATGAAGTAGCAATGAAAAGAATTTTATGATTGGGGGTCACCACAACATGAGGAATTGTATTAAAGGGTCATGGCATTAGGAAGATTGAGGACCACTGTCTGACTTATATAATGTTGTAGATCCTTCATCAGGTAACTTCCCAACTTACAAAACCCACTCCTCATCTAACAACTGTTCCCAAACTACATAATAGACCCCAGTAGCCACGCTTGTGTACTCTGTGATCCCACCCTCTCAGCCATAGCTGAGATGTGCACCAGGGGACAGCCAACCTCCAACTAATAATCAAATTATCTTTCTCAGGACCATGGTAGGGGGACACAGTCTCTACTAGTCCGTGTAAGTGAGGAGATGGAACTTCACTGGGGCAACAGCCTTTATGATGCACATAGAAAATCAAAGAGCCAATCTGAAGAAAGAAAATGAAGTATTAGGCCAGGTATGGTGGTTCACACCTGTAATCTGAGCATTTGGGGAGGCCAAGGCAGGAGGATCACTTAAGGCTAGAAATTTGAGACCACCCTAGGCAACATGGCAAGACACCATCTCTTAAAAAAAAAAAAAAACATTAAAAATTAGGTAGGCATAGCAGTGTATAGTCACAGCTACTCAGGAACTGAGAGCCAGGAAAATTGATTGAACCCAAGAGTTCAAGGCTATAGTGAACTATAATCACACAAGTCCAGTCTGGGCAATACAGAGAAACTCTACATCCTTAAATAAAAAAATAAAAAAATTTAAAAAAAAGAAAAAACCTACTGGATGACCAGAGAAAGAAATAGAAGACCCACAAGAGAAAGATTTAAAGGCTACAAGCTTTAAATAATTTCTATAGTTTTATGGGTCTCAAATCCAATTGTTGATAAGGTCTTAGATTATCTACTCTTTGGTGTTACAATTTCTCTTTTTAGTCTCTACTACATTTTTCTTGTGATAGCTTGAATAAATTTTTGTTCCTTAATTATGATAGGTAAATATATACTAATACACATCTATTAACCTTTATATCAAACACACTGTTTTTGAAGACTATTGGTATCTCATAAAAACAGGAGCAGCAGTTTGCACAAATTTCAATCTGTAAAATTACAAATTCAATTTTCAAGGCTAATAATTTCTTATATTCAGTGATTCATATCAGAGTCATACTATATTGGTCCTCCTTGATGAATCTGAAAATTAGACCACTTCTTATCACAGGAGCAATAATAAGGTGGGGGAAAAAATCACCTTGAGCTCCAGCATGAACCAAGACTCAACTTTAGTGGGGCAATATTTGAAATGTGCCTATATTAAATACTATCACTTTCAAAAACTTACATGTTTAAAATGCAGATGCCCAAGAATTTGTGTTCCAGGCACATCAAGTAGTTTTCATTGGTTATGCTGATAACTGTAAAAGTTAAACAATAATAGAAAAAATAAGAATGTGAAGGCTCTGTAGAGGAACCAAACAAGGTAGAAACTGGCAGCTATGATCTCTCTCAAAGAAAGGAAGCACAGGGAGTAGGTCCCTCCAGCTTCCCCCAGAGGGCACCTCCCAGTGTTCATGGAGCAATAGGGGAGCCCAGTCTTACAAGATAGAGAATGTCTAGAAAGAAATAGGAGAGCAATGCAAGAAGCACAATCACTATAATCTACTGCTCAAGTTATCACCTTAATTCCTGAAACTATTACAACAAAGAGACTGAAATAATACAGCAATATATTAAAATCAAGACCTCCATTTAAAATTACTAAAAACTATCAGGTTCTCCCCATATGGTCACTAACGAATAGAATGTTAATAACAGAAGAAGTTATTTTTCCAATATAAGCAATCTAATTTCCCCATTGACTGAGGGCTAAAACATTCTGCATTAAAGAAACCAAAAGGAAAATAAACAGTCATTTGAGAAACAGAGTGGCTTTCTGCTTAATTATACTCATTGTCAGTGGCAACTGTACAATGAGAACCCGGACGGTCTTGTTGATAGTTCATTACCTTAGTGTTCAGAGTAAAACAAGCCAAAAACGTCCAAGTATGTGCATATATTTTCTGATCCTTTATTACACACCTGTCCACCAAAGTCAAGATCAGATAGTTCATGTGTTGCCTTTTTTTCTTTATCCTACCAAAGTACTGCTTAGCAAAGAAAATCCTATTTTTAAAAGAATGGTATTGTTCATCTTAATTTAAATAGATACAGGAGGACCTCTGTAAGCTAACCACCCAAGGATCTATATTAAAGTGATCAACATACAGCGGTGGCCAACATAAGGAACCAGGCCTACTGTACTGATAAGTATATGTGGCACAAGTCCTGTGTGCGAAAATTAGGTCAACTGAGAGAAGTGGTCAATGCAGGAAGGTGGTCAACTACAGGGGTTCTACTATACTTGTTAAACATATAAAATATGCAAAGTATTGTGCTAGGAATAAAAACAGGATTGTAAACAGATCTTTCCTGCAGTTTGCTTATCTAGTAATAGAGTCACACGCACATGATTACAGTACAAAGGAGAAAATGGTAGACCATCAGGACAATGAAATGACCGGAAGCATTTATAGGAAGGCACGATTGCTCCTAATTAGGACAATGAAAAAAGCCTTCAAGATCATGGCACTGTAGTAAAGACATAAACAGAATCTCAGGATGTGTCAAAAGCAAAAAAATAAAAATAAATTTTAAAAAGAGAGAGAAAGGCAGACAGAACAGAACAAGCAACGAAACAGTAGTGGAGAAACTTAGGGCCTCTTCAGCCAACAAATATTTTAGGTGACACAGAAATGAAGAGTGAGAGTTAGGGCTGCACAGGTGGTACTCTGACAAACTAGAGGGTCTTTAACAGCAAGCTCAGAAACTGAAGGTATGCAAAATCAGGAGGAAGAAAAAGGCTTTGAATACGTGAATGAAATGCTGATAAATGTAGACTATCTCTATGGAGATTAATCTGCAAGTATGTAAAATAATGGGCTGGGTGGAAGACAATGGGTGGAGGGCAAAAATAAGTGATTAAGAAAACACTATGAAGGGCGGAGGGAGGAGAAGAAGAAGAAGGGAAAATCTACCAAGATAGTTCAAGGGGGGAAAAAGTTTTGAAAATTAAACTTTAAAAATGAACAAAATATACCCATTCTGCCATAAAAAAGCCATTCTCTAACCACAAAAAAAGAAGAGAAGAAATGAAAACGGTGGCTAAAAGACTGTTCCTGTGAGAAGTTAAAGAAAGAATGGTTCCATGAATGAAAATCAGAAATGCAGAAAGGTTTAGGAGGACACTAAGTTCAGTTTGGAATATTTTTCCCTGTGAACAATTTGAATATTCATTTTCATGTGTACCCTGAAATACACAATGTGAACAGGTATAGTATTGATGAGATTTCCATGATTTATTAACTAGTTTGCATTAGGACTGCTAAGTGTATGTCTGTAGGCTCAAAAAACACTACCAGCCCTGTCACGTATCCTCCAGTATCTGTAATCTAATTTTCACCCACAATAGCTTCAAAATGACTTTGTGGAGATACAATTTAAAATTCAAATTATGGTGTTCAATGGTTTTGAGTAAATGTACACATAATGTAACCATTACCACAAGAGAATTAGAATATTTATATGACCCAAAAAGTTTCTTTTTTATGCTAGTTGCAGGTTTTTCCACAGATGCCTTTGGTAAGGTTGAAAATAATCCTTTAAAAAAGAAAATCAATAGGACTCAAGTGTTTTTCTATGTCTACTGAGATGATTGTGTGAGTTTGGTCCTTTATTAATACAGTATAATAATTTATTTTTAACAAAATCAAATCTTTTATTCAAAAGTAATTATGCAACAACTCAAAATGCACAATAGGAAGAAGGGTGAGAAACATCGAACTGGCCAATAGATTTAGTTCTTTCACTACGAGAAAACTTAAAACTTTTAATTTTTAGGAAAGGTAAACTGTAACTTCGGTATAGACAGAAATATGGAAAGGTTTCTTTAATAAATCACAATAATAGAATATAATGCATTTATATGTTGGTAGATTCAATTTGCTAGTATTTTTTTTTTTAGGATTGCTACATTGATGTTTATGAGGGATATTGCTCTATAGTTTCCTGTGATATTTTTGGCTTTGTTTTTCAGGTAACATTTGCCTTCTAGGATGCACTGGAAACTGTTGCCTCATCTCTATTTTCTGGAAGAGTTTGCAAAGGGTAATATTATTTCATCTTTAAATGTTTGGTAGAACATTTGTGCGGCTTATGTATGTGTAGAAAAAAATTAATTACTAATTTACTTGTTACAGGACAACTCATATTTTCGAATTTTTCTTTAGTCAGTTTTGGTACTTTGTGTCTGTCTAGAAATCTGTCCATTTCATCTAAGTTTTCAAAGCGATCTAAGTGATAGGCATAGAGCTGTCTATAATATATCCTCATAATCCTTTTAGTTTCTGTAGCATCTTTAGTGTTGTCTCTAATTGTTCCTGATTTTGGTAAATTCTGTCATTTCTTTTGTTTTTAATTGGTCAGTCTAGCTAAAGATTTATCAATTTTTGATCTTTACAAAGGATCGACTTTGGGTTTCATTAATTTTTTTCTATTGTTCTGATATATATTTCATTGATTTCACTTTAAACATTATTTTCCACCTTCTGCTTGCTTTGGGTTTGAGTTTTTCTCCTTTTTCTAGCTCTTGGGGTAGAGACACAAGATTGTTGATTTTAGGTCTTTCTTCTTTCACACATTTTGCCTTTAGAAGTTTATTGTTTTATCTCCAAGTATCTGGGGAGTTCAAAATGTCTTCTTAGTATTTTAAATCTTTTGTGATCAGAGAATAGAGTTTGTGTAACTGCAATCCTTTTGTATATATTGAGACATACAGCAGATGGTCTTGCATGGCGAATAATCAATGTGAACTTGAGATAATCTGCATTCTGATGGTTTTGGTCAGAATACACCAACTCTATCAGTTTAAGTCAAGCTGGCTGATAGTATGCTGGAGTCTTCCATGTTTTTCGTCCAGTTGCTCTACTAATTACTGAAAGAGCTCTGAAATCCCAGACCACAGTTGAATTTTCCACTTCTCCTTTCACTTCTGTCAGTTTTTCCTCCATATATTTCAGATCCTATAGTATTTTGATGGTTTGTTATTTCTGTTTTCATTCTTAATAAACAGACAATGCCAGGGAAAGATGCAAAAGTGATCTCAACATCCAGAGGCACTTCCTAACTTTGCTCCAATCTATTCTCTCCCGTTTCATTCACACATTCTGTTTACATCACTGTTCTCATCAATGCTGACTACCACACTCTAGGACTTTCTTATACTGTTATAAAAACTTCAGCTACGAGTATTTAATTCTAGAATTAATATAATTTTATCCTGTATTAAGACTCGTCTGTTTCAGCATGACACATTAGTGACTCCTTCCATCATCATACAGTCCTTCTCAGTGGAGGTGACTGGAAGTATCACTCCTTAGCACTTTTCGCCACCATCTCTATGGTGACCAACTCAAAATTCTCCCTGACCACAAAGTGTTATCTCTTCCTGACAAATACATACCTCTTGCT
Source organism: Otolemur garnettii (assembly GCF_000181295.1). Lineage (NCBI taxonomy): Eukaryota > Metazoa > Chordata > Mammalia > Primates > Galagidae > Otolemur > Otolemur garnettii. Next base: position 10,651,550 of record NW_003852444.1, read on the forward strand.
TCTCAGTTGGTGTTAAATATCTGGGGAGACTGGTCTAAATATAGGAATCAGTTAGAGAACTAGTTTAAAATAGAGGTTCATGTGCCTTGCCTTAAAACTAAAAAATGAGTGGATGATATAGAAATGTAAGAAGACAGTGCTTGAAATTGGCTCAATTACTTATTAGTTGTGTCACTTTGGCCAAGTTATAGGCACTCCCGGGTTATGAACGAGATGGGTTCTATAGGTTTGTTCTTCAGTTGAATTTGTATGTAAGTTGGAACAGGCACATTTGCCTATTACCTATCATAGCCTCCATTCATAAGTGCAAGTTGTACATCAGTTGCATGTTTGCAATGCAGAAACTTAACCATAACGGCTTCCATTCTAAGTGCAAGTTATATGTAAAACGAAAGTTGGTAACTCAGGGACTGTCTGTACTTATTGTCTCCAAGCGTTAGTTCCTCTATTGGTGAAATAAAGGTAACAACAGAAACTAATTCATAGAATTAATATAAGAATCAAAAGAAATAACATAAATGCTTAGTGCCTAACAGACTATATTGTTTGCTTGTTTTTTAATTCATTCCAGAAACAATATGTCTAAGACATTAGCTCTCTGTTTCTCAGAACCTCAGTTTCCTCATCTATAAAACAATAATGTTATCTACTCCATAGCACTATCCCCAGAATTAAACATGCTAATACTGGAAATCCCTTAGAACGCTGCCTGTAGCACAGCAATTTACTTTGTAAATGTAAATAAATAAATAAAATCCTCATCATCTTCTTACAGCCATCATTTTTCTTTCTTCCTCTCCCCCCTGCTCTAAATAAAGACCTCAATCATTAAATCCAGGTTTCTGTTAATATTAACTCCCTGAACTTTTGGAATACTTTCTTTCACTGCAGTGTGTGTGGCCTGGCTGCCACATTCTTCACCCTAACCACATGAACATTCAGTGTCCTTACGCTCACTCTTCTCTTCTCCATGTTTTATTTCCACATTTCAGATGGTCCCCAAACCTCCCTCATGCATCGCACTTTCTCCAGAGCTCCATGGTGAGCTGCCCGCAGAGCCTCTGGGTTTCCACATCTGAGCACAGTAAGCAGCTGAAAGCAAGATATTTAGGAAGTGCTGAGACACAGGTCCAACAAACACAGCCTGGCCACACAAACTCTTCAAAGCGAGGAAAGGCGGGGGAAAAAGAAGGGCTCCTTATTCCTCTCTCTTTGTGTTAATGCCATTACCATTTTTCTTATCACCCACGATTAAAATTTGCGCAAATATATGGGACTCTTCTCAGCCTTGTTCTCCAAATCACCTACCAAATCCTATAAATGTTTATACTACACATTCTATGTCCATTCTCTCTTCTAAATATTTTAATTCCCACACTTATCTTTCTAAATCAGATCCTTATTCTACTATACATAGATTATTAAAACAATCACCTAAATGGTAATTCTGCCCCAAACTCATGACATTCTACCTTAACCTGTTACCAGGTAAGCCCAATGTTATCATGCCTCTGATCGAGTCTTTTAATAGCTTTCTCTTTACCTTCAAAATAAACTTCCATCTAGCACCCTAGGAGGCCAAGGAAGGAGGATCACTTGAGCTCAGGAGTTAGAGACCAGCCTAAGCAAGAGTGAGACCCCCATCTCTACTAAAATAGAAAAATTAGCTAGGTGATACGATAGGCTCCTATAGTCCTAGCTTCTTGGGAACCTGAGGCATGAGTATCTCTTGAGCCCAAGAGTTTGAGATTACTGTGAGCTATGATGATGCCATGGCACTCAACCCCAGGGTGATAAAGTAAGACTGTCTCAAAATAAAATAAATAAATAAATAAATAAATAAATAAAATAGACTTCTATCTCCTCACCTTATTTAGCACTATTCACAATTCAGCCCTGATCAACCTCTGTAGGGTTAGTTCCAACTAGTTCTTTATTCATCATTACTAGCTGATTAAACGAAATTCCTAAATAACTCTGAAAGGTTTTTGTCGTTTCTGAATTTATCTTATTTTTTTTTCTGCTGGTTAATGGCCTCTTCCAGGTATCAAGTGTGGGGGGTAAAATGAAGAAAGTGAATCTAAATAGACTTTAATTGATTTTTACAAACTATTTTTATTTCATTCAGATATTACTAATCAAAATCCATTTGCCTCGAGAAGATGCCAATTTCATGCATAAGAAGAGAGAGGTTGGTGCTATAGCTTTGAAATTTTGTCTTCTGCTGAAGGTATTATCTCTATCTTCTTCTTTTGCAAGTTCATTTCGTACTATTCTGTTTATGTCACTTTTCCTCAGTCATATGATGATAACTAGCTGCCTCTGTCTTCCCATTATGTATGAACGTGTGACATGCAGATGGGTAGAATAAATCACTCTTATCCTCTTTTTGACCCGGAGGTCAATACACCACCAGTCGGCTGATACTCAAACTGAGGCTATCAGGTAACCAGGGAGCACATCTCCAAAAGATGCTGGCTTGTTTCCTTTGTTCACATCCTTACCATAGTCTCTTTAGGTCAATGCCAGATATTAGTAATTAATATTTTTACATGAGAAAAAATGGCACATAGTGAAAACTGTAAGAAACACCTCTGCTTGGTGTGGCTCATGCTTACCACCTCTACTTGTGCACATTTATATGCCCATATATACATACTGAGAGAATAAAGATGATGAGCAGCCTGTGCCAACAAGCGACGATGCCTGCCTTGTGGGAGATTGCCATCTATCTTCCTGTCAGCCGTGCCATCTCCCTCTAATTAAAATCCACACAGCAGTGGGCATCTCTCAAGGATTTCATCTCATAGTTATTCGCTTCTGCCTTTCGTTCAGGCCCTGCCTTTCTGTGTATCTCCGTCAACATCGAGCTCCCCGACTTAAACAAAGGAGGTGCTTCCTAGTAGGTTACCTAAATTGAAAGTAAGATGCTCCAGAGGGCAGGTCCTTATTGATGTTTCCCATTCACAGATGAGCCCCTCGGAGCATCACTACAACACCCAAGGTGAAACTTCAGGCTCTATGAGGTCCATTAATTTAATCCCATCATAGGAATACCATTTATTACATTTCTGCTCCAATGAGATAAGTGCTACCCTAATGACCTGAAAGAGTTAATGCATCTTGGAAAAGACCCAAATTACTCTCTGGAGACAGTTTATGCAATTAAGTAGCTAAGACCCAGCATTTTCAATTAGCAGTTCAGTTACTACAGACTCTTTCATATTGGTTATCTGTAATATGTGATATTGACACACTCACAGAAATGATATTTGCTTATAGTTCATTCAAAATGGAATCTTTAGGGATCACAAATGCAAATTAAGATTCAATTAAGATTTATTTTATACCTACTGAGTGCCAGGAACTGTGTTAAGTACTTTCCCACTGGGACTTAAGGGAAATGCTGTGAAAACCTGGAGATAATGGGTTTGAGGGACTGAAGATACAGGCAGCAGGACACAGAGGTAAATAAAGTAGTTCCTTTCTTTAAAGACTCCACAAAGAACGTCTCAACTGAGTTCACTGAAGACTCTTTAGGATCTGGTTACATTCCATAAGGTACTCACTGTCCTGAATACATGCATATCCCTATCTACAAAGACCTTCCCACATGCCTAAATCCTGCCTTCCTGCAAGGACCCGTTCAGCTCCTATCCCACGCACAAAATCTTCTCGGATCACATCCTTTAAATTCCTAGAAGACTAGAAAATTATGACCTGGACTTGGCAATTAAATACATAGTGCTATATATTTACCTTTTTCTATACTTATCTCTAAACCTGCCAATATGACTTCAGGAGAAGACACTCTGTCAAATGCTCTCCTATACTATCAAAAATGCACGTCAAACTGAAGTGCCTTATTAGAATAACTGAAGGAATTACTTAACATCATTCATTTTTTTACTTCGTCAATGCTTACATCTCTAAGAAAGCTTCTGTCTACGATATAAGCAAAATTCTTCCATCTGAAGGTGATGGTATGTATAAATTTCTTGAGCAAGACACTGAAGTGATGAAAAATAGCTGTCAACGGCTTGGCTAAGCCAAATATCCTTATCAGTTTTTGTTGCCAGAAAAATAATTTCTAGATCTATAGTAGGTCTGTAATTATCATTATTACTATATACTACTTCCAATAAAATGTTATGTGATAATTCAAAACATGGGATCAAACTATTTCATTTATCTACTCCATATACTTGGGGTTAGTCTATCGGGGGCTGTCAACAGCTTGGCTAAGCCAAATATCCTTATCAGTTTTTGTTGCCAGAAAAATAATTTCTAGATCTATAGTAGGTCTGTAATTATCATTATTACTATATACTACTTCCAATAAAATGTTATGTGATAATTCAAAACATGGGATCAAACTATTTCATTTATCTACTCCATATACTTGGGGTTAGTCTATAATTTAAAGGTTAATCACATGAACTGTGCTGCTGGTTCAGGTAAGTTTAGAGTAAACATAGACACTCTAGGGTCCAAAAATGGAGAACTATTTCACCAATATTTCTGGGCATCAAATTTAATTCTTTTAGATTGCTTTTCCTATTTATTTTTATCTTACTGCAAATAATTCTTTGCCTTATTTTGATCTTTTATTTAAAAGCAAATATAGGCTCATACAAATTTCAAACAGTACAGAGATGTCTAAAGATTCAAGTATACTTTCATAGCACAGTTATACGCAATATATTTTATTGATTTGTCTTTGTTGACTCTTCGTTTCATTATTTTTCTCTTGTCATCCTTCTAAATGCTAAGAAGCAGTATCCTGCACATGTAAAGTATCTGAGAATTGCATTATATGCATCCATCAGAGAACCCAATTCTCTCACCAAGTGAAGAAAACACATGCCGAAACCAATAAGATCATTTCTGCTGTCAACTATTTACCCTCCCCTCATTTGTCATATATCACAGCACATCTCATTTTATAAACTGTGCTACATGTGTCTGCTCCAACAAATTTAACTCCCCTTTCAGCCTCCACGACCCAAGAACACTGGCTGAACAACTCAAATGCCTAAGGGTTTACAAAATAGTTGCACACCTGCAACATCCCTCTCCAATAACTACACAGTTTAACTCTCTAACCCAGTAGAGAGATGAAACAAATCCACTGCAGAAGGTTGATTAACCTGACTCCACACGACAAGAGAGCGAATGTTTGTAAACATGACTGGAGAGGTGGGGGACTGTGCCTAACTGGAGTATTTAGGAAAAGCTAAGCCACAGCTACACCTAATTATCCTGGCCCCGTTCTACCACTCAGTAACAAGGTCATACCATAAAGCAAGTCACAGAAAAGAAGAAGCAAGCATGCTGTTTAAATATCAACCGTGTTCACGCGGAAGCAATACAGCGCAATTCATGTACCTCCTGTTCCCTGCTAATTGCTTAAGACATCCTGCTATAGAGAAGACAGCAACAGTAGCCGGGCTCTAGTCTTTTTAAAATGCCAGCTCTTGATAACAAACTCGAAAAAGGTCCTAATTGCATTTACCAGGAGCTCATGAACTTTAAAAGTTGTTAATCAGATTTCCATGTAAATGGAGTGACGATTAAAGGTTAAGTACAGGTTTCCGAAATTTCAGAAGTTGAGAATATATTGCCCTTCACAGGGGGGTTAAAAAAAAAAACTATCAGTCTTGACAGGAACTAAACATCTTAATTAAACATGCAGGAGTACCCTGCTTATTTTTACGTGAAGTTCCATTTCCAAATGTCAAAGTTAATCACGCACTTGACTAAAAATGTACAGTATTCTCTCCTCCAGAGAAGAAATGCTTTAGTATTCTTTTCTCAGAAGACATCTGCAGGTCTCCAAAAATTACTTCTGGTGTCCCCCTCAGACCTGATCCCTGCCTATGCAACAAGAAAACCTGAGAATCGTAGGGAAAGGCTTGCTACAGAGAGATCTTAATTGCTCTCCACCTGAGGATTAATCTAAAGCCACACGTTCTCAATCAATTCTGCCTCATATTTATGAGGCTCAGGAGAAGCATGAGGTGCTTCCTCCATAAATTTGCTGCACCTGTGTCCCTGGAGTGACATGTTGACAAATGAACATGACATCTCCTCAAACTCCAAAAAGAATTTATGATTCTTTGAAAGAATATATTTGATCAATTATAGTGCCATCACAGTTGAGAACAAAACCGTGCCTTTGGAGTGCACTTCACAAAATTTGCGAGGGCTTGCATTCTGCAGTATAATAAATGACAATTCCAAACCCCAGAGTCAGATCTTCATTCCAGCTGTAATAATCTCAGCTTCTCCAGCTTAAGCAGAGGCAGGTACAACAACTGCTGAGTGCAGTAATGAATGAGATGAATAGCGATGTAGTGCTCTAGACAAAATAACTACAAAATGCAACATCAGAAAATATTTGTAGTGTGCTATCTAGCTAGTAAAAATGTAAACATACAGAATCATTATTTAATATAAGTAATTTTTTTTTTTTGACAGAGTCTCACTCTTTTGCCTTGGGTAGAGTACCGTGGCATCAGCCTAGCTCACAGCAACCTCAAACCTCTGGGTTCAAGCAATCCTCCTGCCTCAGCCTCCCAAGTAGTTGGAACTACAGGTGCTCACCACAACGTCCCGATAATTTTTCTATGTTTAATTGAAACAGGGTCTCGCTTTCTTCACAATCTTACTTGTTCGGCTCTGATTATACTTCTAATTCTCTCTTCTTTCAAAATTTCTCCTGTAAGTCTGAGAAAAGTCCAGTGTTTATTCAATGCAATGTACTTATAGCACACTTTAAAAGAAAAGTGGTGATTCTCAGCATTACTACTGAAGGATATAGTTTCTCTGTCTGTTAGAATTACTTCTAGTAATTTTGCTATTATGATTAAATGTGGCCACAGAACAAACCAAACTGTAAGTGAAAAAGTAATACAACGCAAAGATTATCTAAATTCAGGTGGAAAAAAGCAGAAAAGGAAGAATTTTTAAATGATTTTTTTCAGAAAATGTCTCTGATAAGAGGTCCATTAAAACAGGCTGCCTGGTTGCCTCTGAAAGACAAGGAGAAGTGCTCTCTCTCCCTGAGAATAGCATTTCAAAGATTTACATTTCATTCAGTCCAACAAGTATCAATAAGGACTTTGTTTGATGATAGGATCCCACTCTGTCATCCAGGCTGGAGTGCAGCAGCATTATCAGAGCTCACTGTAGGCTCCAATTTCTGGGCTCAAGCAATCCTCCTGCCTCTGCCTCCTGAGTAGCTAAGACTACAGGTGCACATCACCACCCCTGGCTAATTTTACTTACTTTTTGTAAGAGACGGGGTCTCACTAGCTTGCTGAGGTTGGTCTTAAATGCCTGGTCTCAAGCAATCCTCCCACCTAGGCCTCCCAAAGCACTGTGATTACAGGAATGAGCTACTATGCCCTGCCTCAATAGGGTTTACTAAGCAATTCAATTGAAAAGTAATCCCAGTTCAATATGTTGAGCTCTAAGCTGTAGGAAGAAGGGTGTGCTGAGCTACTATACTTTCTTATTGTCAGTGCCCTTTGAGACCAAAGCATATGAGACTGTTGATCAAGATTTGACTAGTGAGACTAGTCTGTGAGAGAAAATTTCTTATTCACCTTTCTCATCCTCCATAGAAACTAGCACTGAGTCTTACTACATGTATGTTCAGTCAATACCAACTGGTTTTCATGTACTTGAACTCCATAAGCCTAGTCTCATTTTGTACCCTGTCCTCCAGAAGTCAGTTTACACAAAAGAGAGTTAACTAGGACAGGGCTTCAATAAAGACAGAATACAAGATTCCTAGGAATAAGACCTTAAAAACAACCTCTTATCAACCATTGCCACCACAATATCCACCCCAGGCTTCTAATCAGACTGACCTCTCCAATGTCTCACAAAATCAAATGAGCTTATTCTAGCATCTGTACCTTTATTTGAAAAGCCATAGCATTTCCTTCTCCTAAATCAAATTCAACCACTTTTTAAGGCACAACACAAATAACAACTCTTGACTAACACTTCTATTCATTCATTCAAAAGCGCTTACTGAAAACAAACCACTATGTTAGGTATTATACATACAAAAATGAATAAGACTATTTATTCCTGCCCTGAGGAGCTCTCAGTGTTTAGAGGTCTTCCATTCCTTCAAACTATAACATTTAGTTTTCCTGTTGCCTGTATGCAAATAATCCTGCAAATAAATTTAACCTTCAAAGTACTACAAATATCATGCCAAATGTATACAAGGTTTGATAACTAAGCTCATTAACTTGTGTGCTTACCTTGGTAGCACTGTACAAACAACTCAGTAAGGTTTCATAACCTTGGGTATACCAGTGTCCCAAAGCTGTGTTCATGTCAACATGTGGCAGTATCTTGCTGAGTGGCATTCATCATTGTTGTATATTTCTGTGTGCCATTGCAAGAATGTCAGAGCTTGAATTAGAGCAATGAACAAATATATTTCTTGTTAAACTTGGCAAGAGTGAAAGTGAAATCAGGGATACGTTAGTCCAAGTTTATGGGGATAAAGCCATAAAGAAAATGGTAGTGTACAAAAGGATTAAACATTTTTCTGAGGGGAGAGAAAGCATACTGATAAAGAGGGGTCAGGTTAGCCAGTAACAAACAGCACTGATAAAAACACTGCAAAAATTTATCCAATTGTGCATCAAAATAGTTGGCTGACTATGAGAAGCATAGCAGACAAAATAAATATTGATAAACAGTAAAATCTTAACTGAAAATCTTGGTCAACAACTCATAGCTCTTGCATCATGACAATGCCATCAGCTCAAATGGCACTGTCTGTGAGGGGGTTTTTAGCCAGTAAATAAATAACTGTATTGGAACACCTTCTCTACTCACTTGATCTGGTGCCCAATTACCTTTTTCCTTACACAAAGATAAAGAAAATATTGAAAGGAAGACATTTTGGTGTTACTCAGATATCAAGGGTAATACAATGATAGTTCTAATGGCCATTCCAGAAAAAGAGTTCCAAAATTGCTTTGAAGGGCAGACTAGTGCTTCTGTCAATGCATAACTTCCTGAGGGGAGTACTTGAAGGTGAAAATAGTGATATTCAATGAGGTACATAGTACATTTTTTTAGGATGAGTTCACAAACTTAATTGTTAGACTTTGAATATTTAAAAGTACCAGAAGAACAGCCAGTTCTTGTTAAATTCAGCAAAGTCTAAAGTTATAAAATTGAAATGCACAAATCAGTAGCATTTCTATATGCCAATAACAGTCATGCTTAGAGTCAAATCAAAGACTCAGTACCATTTACAATAATCACAAAGAAAATAAAATACCAAGGAATATACTTAACCAAGGAGACAAAAAAAAAATCTCTACAGACACAACTGCAGAACACTGAAGAAAGAAATCACAGATGACACAAACAAATGGAAAAACATATCGTGTTCATGGAATAGCAGACTCAACATCATTAACATGTCCATACTACCCAAGGTGATTTACAGATTCAATGCAATCTATTAATTCTACACTTCATTGGAAACCAGAAAAGAGACTGAATGGCCAAAGCAATCTAAAGCAAAAAGAACAAAGAGGGAGGGATCATATTATAAAACTCCAAACTATACTATGAGGCTATAACCAAAACAGCATGGTACTGACACAAAAATAGAGACACAAACCAATGGAACAGAACAGAGAACCCAGATATGAAACCATCTACATATGGCCAACTCATCTTTGACAAAGAAGACAACAATATACTCTGGGGAAAAGAAGCCTGTTCAATAAAAAAATGCTGGGAAAATTGGATTGCCACATGTGGAAGAATGAATCAAGACTCCAACCTCTCATCGTTCACAAAAACTAATTGACGATAGATAAAAGACTTAAATTTAAGGCCTGAAACCGTAGGAATTCTAGAAGAAAATGTAGTAAAAATACTCTTCTAGATATCATTTTATGCAACATATTTATGATGATGACCCCAATAACAATTACAGTAGCAACAAAAACAAATAAATGGGATTTGGTTAAATTTAAAAGCCTTTGCATGCTAAGGAAATAATCAACAGAGCAAATAGGCAACCAACAGAAAGGAGAAAATATTTTCAAGCTGTACATCTGCTAAAGGGCTAATTAACAGAATCTACAAAGAATTCAACCAAATCAACAAGATAAAACTGCCTTGGCTCTTATCTGTGTTCTACATACTTTACGGCCTATTTCTATAATTTCCTTTATTAAACAGCATTTGTGAGTGCTTTCTATGTGTGAGGCATTAACCAAATAACCAAAGTATGTTCACTGTCACCTTGGTGCTATGCTGGGCGACTCAGTTCTCCATCATCCAGAGCTGGATACCTGACTCCCTGCTGGTGGCAGATGCAGCCTGATGGAAAGCCCTGCAATCTTGGAAAGGCACATTAGCCATCAAGTCCAAGATGCTTATCTGCACCATTCAGAATAGCTCGCGAAGCTCAATTCATGATGTCGCCTACATTTGTTCATGGATCAGACACTGATTAGTTAGCACAGAATCTGGTTTACTGTGGTACCCAATCTACCAGAGGAGCTTCATCTGAAGTTCCTCTCCTTCCAAGCCTATTCAGGTGCATGGTCACATGAATGTGAACTATGAGAGGGTGCTCCACATTGGGCAGCAGAGTTCTTGCCCCCGATGGTGCCACACTTCCACACAGTGAAAATACAACTACTATTGCTGCTTTGTTGGACTTGGTGCAGACACTCTTTCTACTCAGCCCATAAAACCATAACCCAAACATTTTCTAGCCACATGTTGACCCTTCTAGAATCTGGTGATGAACATAAATGTGATTCTAGTATTCAAGTACAATAACTTGCAAGCTGAAATTAGGATCATTAATGTCAATGTACAGACGGGAATAGAGCATCTTCCATTTCCTTTGCATTTATTTTCAACTGATAAGAATGTACTTATCTTTAAATAATAGTCTCCATGAATAAAGGCAGAAAACATTTATACTGACTACAGAATATAACATCTCAACCAAAGACATTCTGTTTTAGCCAAGGTAGAAAGAAAAAGACTGCTCATATAATTTATTTTTTTAACTTATGTTCCCATTGATTATAACAGAAAATGTCATGGCTGACATATGAGACAAAATAAGTTTCTTTTCTAAATTTGTCACATAAAGAACCATTCAAGTGGCAGATACATATTTGACCCAATATCATATGTATGTTATTCTATTAGATATTTACAGTATATGTAGCTATAGTACATATATAGATATATTACTATAGATATCTAGTGGAATATTATAGAAGACTATTACAATCAACAATCTCATATTAATAAGTAATATAAGTTCATGATTTGGGATCCGAGGATAGAATAAAATCCACATTTCTTATGTTGCATAGAATTCTATTATTTTGATCTATACAATATCACAGAGATCACAGAGTATTTTATTTTTAAGTCAAAATAGTAGTAATTTAAAACCTACAAACCTATGGACCGCCAATTATACACATTATACATGAAGCTTCAAAGTTGCTGTCAGTACTCAGCTGTCCCAACAACCACAGCTAAGCCAAGTTGTTGATATTGGTTCACATATGTATCTACCACTTGAGTATTCAGATTCATCAACTCTGGGACAGCTCCCAAAAAAGCCTAGAGCATTCTATAATACAAAGGTTCTGTATGTGACAAGTTTAGAAAATAAACTTATGGCTCGGCGCCTGTGGCTTGAGCGGCTAAGGCACCAGCCACATACACCTAAGGTGGCGGGTT
>NW_003852444.1:10665484-10672305 GCF_000181295.1 Otolemur garnettii
TTCATCTGTTGGCTCTCTATTCTGTTCCATACATCTACCTCTCTATTTTTGTGCCAGTACCATGCTGTTTTGATCACTATGGATTTGTAGTAGAGGGGAAGGATTTTTATGTTTCACGAACTTCATCCTAACAACAAACTGAAGCAACTCTTCAAAAGAAATAAAGGTGGTAGTCCAGAAATAATTTAAAATGTAATACAAAACAAAAAGGCTGTTTTAGAAGGGAAGAAATGGCCTTTCAGAAACAAATGAAGGAAAACAGTTTCTTTGGAAACTGAATATTTAGAATGGCTTCAGGCCAGTTAATGAGTGAGTAGGGGTAAAAGCGTAATAGTAGCCTGCCTCCAGTGTTCCTTACAACTGACATTTAAAAGCAGCCTGAAGCATAAAATCTGAAACAATCATATATTGTCTTGAAATGCCAGTGCTGTTAAAATGATATTAGTTTGGTCTCAACTAGGAATGTCTAAGAGCAAACATTGTCTGACACTTTTTATCGACTGTATTATCTCTAGAGGTTGCTCAATTCCGATGACATGAATGAAGCCCTTTTTATATACAAAGAAAATTATCCTGCTTTCAAAATAAAGTTGTGAGCTTAATATTAGTGTTAGGATTACAGGCGTGAGCCACCACATCCAGCCTAGATTTTCATTTTTAAAGAGCCTAATTCTTAACTGCATTAAGAGTTACATATTACAAAGAAAATTTTCTTTGATTTTTGCTTCAGCAAAGCATACTCTGCTTGCTAAATCAGAACTGATTAACTGAGAGGTTTATCTTTAGTATAAACAAAATTATCTTTAATATTAATACCTGCTTAAAAGGTTACTAACTTATATGTTTATGATTAATCTTCCAAAGAAAACAATGTAGATCTAATGGGGGTGGGGTGAGGGAAGGTGATGGAAGATCTGGACGGATGCAGACACTCAGACCTGTAATCCCACTACTCGGGAGGCTGAAGTGGGAGAATTGCTTGAGCCCAGAAGTTTGAGACCAGCCTAGGCAAGATAGTAGTAAGATTGTCTCTATATTCTTAAAACCTACAACAAAAGCTGATTAATTAAGAAGAATCTATGGATGCTTTATAAATAAGTAGCCTGGATATAAATTAGTGTTTTGTTTTTTGTGGGTTTTTTTTTTTTTTTTGAGATAGAGTCTCAAATTGTCACCCTGGTAGAGTGCCATGGAGTCACAGCAGCCTCCAACTAGGGCTCAAGATATCCTCTTGCCTCAGTTTTTCCGTTTTTTAGTAGCGATAGGGTCTCGCTTTTTGCTCAGGCTGGTCTCGAACTCATGAGCTCAATCAATCCATCCACCTCAGCCTCCCAGAGGGCTAAGATTACAGGAATGAGCCACCACGTGCAGCCTTACTTGAAATTAGTTAATCACTAATTTCAGAGAAATAACATTTTAATGAAAATATGTTTAAAATTTGCAATACGGATTTTTTTTTCTGAATTAGAGTCTTACTTGATTGCCCTCAGTAGAGTACTATGACATCATAGCTCACAGCAAACTCCTTGGGCTCAAGTGATCCTCTTGCCTCAGCTTCCCAAGTAGCTAGGACTAAAGGCACCCACAGCAATGCCTGGCTATTTTGAGAGATGGAGTCACGTGCTTGCTCAGCCTAGTCTTGAACTTGTGAGCTCAAGCAATCTACCCACCTCTGGGTTCCCAGAGTGCTAGGATTACAGGTGTGAGCCACCACATCCAGCCTAGATTTTCATTTTTAAAGGACTAAAAATCAATATGTTATTATCCAATAGCATATATTTTAAAAATGTAAATATTTCTTTTGATATCTTGATAGCAATGTAAAGCAAATGCAATCTCCAATCATAAGCTAAGTATTCAGTGTTCCATGAATTTCTGGAAGATATTTGGAAGAATTTTTATGGAACTTTCTATATTCCACAAAGAATCTAGTTAACCAATGATATTAAAGTCACTAAGTCTTAACTGAAGGAAGTAGAAGCATAGTTCTGCTTTTATATAAAATGATTTCTGTAACCTTGCTGTATTATTTATAATTCACGGTGATTTTTATATTCTGACAGACTGCTACACATATTTCTTAGTGATTTATGTTAAGCTCTTTTTAAAGCCTCGTTCATATTTATGGTTTATTCTCCTCCCAGAAAAGGTAACAATCCATGCCATGTATATATGTCATGATAAACTTACAGTCTGACAGGGGGTGGACAAAGGCGGACTTTACATAATGGAAAGGGACTGATGAACAACTGGCAATGCCATTATCACACGGTAAGAAATACAAAATAGACGATGAAATCAACCAACCAACCACACATGACAGAAAAGGAAGGGAGGGAGGAGAGAGAGAGGGAGAGAGGGAGGGAGGGAAGAAAATTTTTCCTTGGGGACATGGTGTTTTATTATGAAAACAAAATAAAAACTTCAAAAACAAAATAATCCCAAAGCATACATCAATGAAAAAAATACAAAACCGTGAAAATTAGTAATACAAAAAGAACTTGAAAAATAGTTCATAATTCACGAGGCAGATAATAAGTTAAAAACCTACACCTATTTCAAATGACCATATATTGATTGTTTCCTTAGAGTAAACACAAAGGTTAGTAGTTTATACACATAAGATATTGTTGGCTATTCTGTCATGATTTCTAAGAATATAAATTTCCATAGGATACATTTGTCAGAGTGTCAGCCACTGTCACCAATTCACAATGGCAGAAAATCAAAACAATCTAATTAATAACTTTTATATTTTAAAAAAGGATCTAGAATTGAGGATTAGCTATTCTAGACACAAGAGATGACCGGAGAGCTGAAAGCTGGGTGGGGTATGAGCATGACAGAGGCGTTGAGGACGCGTAACTGGCCACCTCTCCTGATGCCTGGGCTGTGGCACTGGTCTTCCCTGGTCACCAGCTTTCTCCTCAGATACCACAGTTTGCTGGTTCTCATCAGCACACAGGACACTTCCCTGTATTTCTCAGATTCTAAGTACAGATGTGCTCACATTTTAAACCATCTGAAAAACATCAATAGTTGCCTCGGGATAGAGGGATACAGTTAAGGTAGTTTTTCCTTTTTTTCCCCCCCTAATCTTACACTTCTGAGTATCTTCGAATAAAGGAAATGAGATATTTACTAACACTGCTACTATACGGACCATTTCTGGTGTAAGTTTTATTTCTCTTCCCTCTCTCTGCTTTTATCTTGTTTCGTGTTAGTTGCGTCTCTTGTGCTTCTTCCATGGAAAAAGGCGAATTGCTGTTGGACAGATCACAGGGCATCTGGTCAGTTATCAGAGCCTAACTCTTCTCAGTGAGGAGGACAACAGGCTGTCAAAGGGAAAAGCAACAGCAAAATGGTGACGATTACAGCGAACATCACTGAACTGCACACTTAAAAATGACTAATTAAGATGGTAAATTTGACCTTTTTTTAACCAAAATTTAAATTTTTTTTCAAAAGATAATACTAGCAAGGCAACAGGTCTCTCTGCAATTATCCTGACGTACAGCTGTGTTTTCAACTAAAAAATCACTGACCTCTTTCCATCACATGGATTAACTATGAACTGAGCATGTCTACCCACCAACACAATGAAAACTAGCCTCATTCTGGAGAACTTTTTAAAGAAAGAAACACCAAAATTGACAGTCCATTTCATTGAGTTCCTTGATGGTGGTTCAGTTGATAAGCAGCCACCACCTCAAATCCCTAAATAAATCCCTATAATTCTTTTTCTGACTCAAGATTTGTAAATAAAATATTCCTAGGAATGAAAGAGAGAGAAACAAAAAAACAGAAAAAGTGAAAATTTTGAACACTGTGAGTCCATCAAACAAATGGAAGAAAAAAATTCACTTGGGAATATGAGATAATTTTCTTTTATATTTCTATAAAATTACTTTGTAATTTACTATAAAATTACTTGGTAATTTAATGATTACTCAAATTAATAAACATTTATATTAAGCTGTTAATCAAATACATTTAAATTTAAAATCTCACTTAGAAGTCCAGGTGCAGTGGCTCAGACCTGTAATTCTAATACTCTGGGAGGCCAAGGCAGGAGGATTGATTGAGATCAGGTATCCTAGATCAGCCTAAGCAAGACTGAGACCCTATCTCTAGTAAAAATAGAAAACATTGCCAGGTGCCATGGAATACACCTATAGTCTCAGCTTCTCGGGAGGCTGAGAAAGGAAGATTGCTTAAACTCAGGATGTTAAGGTTGCTATGAGCTATGATGATGCCACTGTACTCTTGCTTGGGTGACAGAGCATGACTGTCCCCTTCCCCCGCCCAAAAAAAAAAAAAAAAACACTAAAGAAAATAAGATCAGAAGAGAATACTGCCCTAAATTGCAAGTCGATAGGAAATAATACAAAAAGAAATGGGAAACAAATTGTCAGACTTTCTAGTTAAAATGTTAAAATGGTATTTGGCTGGTTGCACCCACACATACAGTCGCTCCCACATACCCATTAAAATACCTATGAATGCAAAAGACAAGAAAACAACTCATGATGCCAAAAATCTGGATCCACACACAATGTTGCCAGAATCTTTAAAGATGCCATTAAGCACAAGATTGATGGGGCAGAGTTAAAATCTACTGTGAATGCTTAATTGTGCTGCATCAATGGAAAGAAAGTAATCTGCTTACTTAGGAGGAGGTATAAAAAGCCTTTCCCACTCGCACGCTGCTTGTAATCACCCAACAAACCAAAGTGAGCCACCATTCACTACTGCATAGAAGCTGACTTAGGAGGCAGCTCGCCCTCCCACTTCTCCCGCCAACCAACACTTCTTATCCTGCATCCATTAGAAATACTACTTCACATCAAACAATTTAGAAAGTAGGCTAGACTAACAATGGGGGTCTGGCAAACACAATCATCTTTTGTAAAATACTCTCAATAAGGACAAAAATAATCGTGGAAAATCATACATGCTTATTTTAATATTTATTCATTGTTCTTTGTGTATCAGGAAGCTAGGTAGTGAGACAGGTTGAAAATTTCAGCTCAAGGAAATAGATTTGCATTATATGAAAACAAGGAACTGAGCTAACAGATGTACACATGAAATTCAATGCTAGAAGTAAAACCCAGAAAATGATTTCCCTAACACCTATGTTTAAATAGTCAGCTAAGAGACCGTTCTCATATTCCAATAGTCCACAGACCTTGAGTCTAAGTGGATTTCCTCTCATTTGAGAATGAGTAAGTAGGAAAAAGAACCCAAGGAAAAACAAGGAAAAGATAAATTTCAATAAACTAGAAACAAGAAATGTTCGGTAAATCCTGGCATCCTCGATAGTATCTTTAAAGAGAAAACAAGCTGAAAGGAAAAGATACCAGGACAAGATTTTTAAAAAGGGGTAAGGGAAATAAGAATTGCAAAGAAAATTAAAATGCTATAATTCTGGAAGAAAAGCCACAATAAATGCACTTAGATAATAATAATTGACATTTCATAAAACAAAATCATAAGTGCAAAAAACAAATTTGAGAAGTACCCCCAAATATAGACAGGAAAAACAATAACAGCAAAGACTGAAAGGCTCAAAAGAGATAGATGACAGATATGAAGATGTGAGGGATTCAATGTAAGAACTACAGAAACAACTTTTTTTAATACACAGTGGCAAGTGCACACACACACACACACACACACTCTGAAGTCTTGCTTTGGATAAAAAAATACCATGAGTTTAAAAAAAAACAGTTTACCATATTTTACCATATTTGGGAGGGTAAAACAACCAATGACAGGACCTTTATCTGGAAGTAGGTAAAATAAAGAATTTACAAAAAGAATGAAAATCAGGAGAGCTGTATATTTTCTGCCAAGCTAAATGACAGAAGACTAGGGATCAGTGTCTGTACCTTTTTATTTATTTTTTTATTAAATCATAGCTGTGTACATTAATACAATCATGGAGTATAATGTGCTGGATTTATAAACCATTTGAAATATTTTCATCAATCTGGTCAACATAGCCTTTGCCACATTTTCTTAGTTATTGTGTTAAGACATTTATATTCTACACTTAAGTAAATTGAATATGTACCTGTGTAAAATGCACCATAGTTGTGGTCCCACCAATTCCCCTCCCTCCATCCACCCTCCCCCCTTCCCTCCCTCTCCTCTTTCCCCTTCTTCTTGGGCTATAGTTGGGTTACAGCTTTCATATGAAAAGCTATAAATTGGTTTCATAGTAAGGCTGAGCACATTGGATACTTTTTCTTCCATTCTTGAGATACTTTGCTAAGAAGAATATGTTCCAGCTCCATCCATGTAAACATGAAAGAGGTAAATTCTCCACCTTTTTTAAGGCTGCATAATATTCCATGGTGTACATATACCACAATTTATTAATCCATTCATGGGTTGATGGGCACGAGGGCTTCTTCCATGACATAGCAATTATGAATTGGGCTGCAAAAAACATCCTGGTGCAAATAAATATCTTTGTTATAAAGTGATTTTTGGTCTTTTGGATATATACCAAGTAGAAGAATTATAGTATCAAATAGCAGGTCTATTTTGAGATCCCTAAGTGATCTCCAAACATCCTTCCAAAAGGAATGTATTAGCTTGCATTCCCACTAACAGTGCAGAAGCGCTCCCTTTTCTCCACATCTATGCCAACATCTCTGGTTTCGGGATTTTGTGATGTGGGCTAATCTTACTGGGGTTAGTCGATACTTCAAAGTGCTTTTGATTTGCATTTCTCTGTTAAAGATGATGAGCATTTTTTCATGTGTCTGTAGGCCATGTGCCTTTCTTCTTCAGAGAAGTTTCTCTTCAAG
>NW_003852444.1:10673839-10675389 GCF_000181295.1 Otolemur garnettii
TTTTTTTTTTGAGACAGAGCCTCAAGCTGTCCCCTTGGGTAGAGTGCTATGGCATCACAGCTCACAGTAACCACCAACTCCTGGGCTCAAGCGAGTCTCCTATCTCAGCCTCCCAAGTAGCTGGGACCACAGGCACCCACCACAACACCCGGCTATTTTTTGGTTGCAGCCATCGTTGTTTGGCGGGCCCGGGCTGGATTTGAACCCATCACCTTAGGTGTATGTGGCTGGCGCCTTAGCCACTTGAGCCACAGGTGCCAAGCTTGCATCAATATTCATTAGTAATATTGGTCTGTAATTTTCTTTTCTTGTTGGGTCTTTTCCTGGTTTGGGGATCAAGGTGATGTTTGCTTCATAGAAAGTGTTGGGTAGTATTCCATCTTTTTCTATATTTTAGAAAAAGTTAAGTAATATTAACTAGAGGTACTAGTTCCTCTTTAAAGGCTTGGTAGAATTCTGATGTGAAGCCATCTGATCCCTGGCTTTTCTTTTTAGGGAAATTTTGTATAGTTGATGCTATTTCAGAACTTGATATAGTCCTGTTCAACATTTCCACTTCGTTCTGGCTAAGTCTAGAAAGGTGGCATGCTTCCAAGTATTGATCTATTTCCTTCAAATTTTCGTATTTCTGAGAATAGAGTTTCTTGTAATATTCATTAACGATTTTTTGAATTTCTGAGGAGTCTGTTATTATTTTGTCTTTGCCATTTCTGATTGATGAAATTAGAGATTTTACTCCTTTTTTTCCTGGTTAGGTTAGCTAAAGGTTTATCTACTTTACTGAACTTTTCAAAAAAAAAAAAAAAACTTTTTGATTTATCGATCTGTTATATAACCCTTTTGCTTTCAATTTCATTTAATTCTGCTCTACTTTTGGTTATTTCTTTTCTTCTGCTGGGTTTGGGGTTGGAATGTTCTTCCTTTTCCAGTTGCTTGATATGTCCCATTAAGTTGTTAACTTCCTCTCTTTCTGTTCTCTTGAACAGAAGTAGCTGTTATAGCTTGCAGTGCTATAAGTTTCCCTCTTAGGACTGCCTTTGCAATATCCCAGAGGTTCTGATAATTCATGTCTCCATTATCATTTTGTTCCAAAAATTTGGTAATTTCCTTTTTAATCTCATCTATGACCCAACTATAGTTCAGCATAAGGTTATTTAGTTTCCAAGTTTTTGTATGAGTATGCAGATTCCTGTTGTTACTGAGTTCAACTTTTATCCCATGATGGTCCAAGAAGATGTAAAGAATAATTTCTATTCTTTTAAATTTGCTGAGGTAGACTTGTGACTCAAGATGTGATCAATTTTGGAGGATGTTCCATGGGCTGATGAGAAGAATGTGTATTCAATTTTGTTAGGAATGTTCTGTAGGTGTCTGTTAAACCCAATTGTTGAATGGTTAATTTTAAGTCTAAAATTTCTTTTATTTTTTTTTTTTTTTGAGACAGAGCCTCAATCTGTCCCCCTGGGTAGAGTGCCATGGCATCACGCTCACAGCAACCTCCAACTCCTGGGCTCAAGCAAGTCTCCTGCCTCCGCCTCCCAAGTAGCTGG